>NC_086322.1:162454108-162604108 GCF_036172605.1 Pelobates fuscus | reverse complement strand
TTTTAGGAACAATGCCCCTTTAAGACTGTGTAGCAGATTGCATTCAGGCTGTCTTAAATATTATGTATGTTATTATGTGTTCGGTAAATTGTATATGTGTATGCAGCATTCTGCTGATTGTTCGGTAGAATCACTCCATTCATTATATTGAGTGAAACTACCGAACAACCAGCTCACCCAGGAATAAGTGTGCCTCCAATTACCGTTTGCAACAATGTTGCAAACGGGTAATTGGCCATTTATGTAATGTGTTCTTCGTCCTCTGGGTGGCGGCCATTCGGGAAACAAACACGTGGCGGCGGCCATCTTAAACTCCCGAACAGCGGTGTTTTGCCGTCGAGTGTCTGGAACTAAAATCGGACACTCGACTAGGCAAACACCGCTGAGACCTCCAGACTTCCAGCCGTTCGGTAGAAAGAACCCCACAAACAAGGGGATTCATTCGAATCCTCCCCAGGCTCCATAACCCAGGCAATTCGGGTGTTTTCATTCCCTTTTCTGTGACCGACTGCAGGGCCAAAGTACAAGGAACTATTTTCAGATACATTTGCCATGCGGTCCGTGAAAACTTTAACCCCTTAAGGACACATGACATGTGTGACATGTCATGATTCCCTTTTATTCCAGAAGTTTGGTCCTTAAGGGTTTAAACAGCCATAACTCCCGAACCCCTGGTCTGATCTGGGTGATTTTTGGATATGTGTCTCACCCAGATCAGGGCTACCAGGGGATGCAACATTTAAAGGGGTAACCCTATGTTTAGGGATTTTTTTTCTGGAATAATGGGATTTTGTGTCACACTAAGAGGAGGAGATGTGTGGGAGGTAACTGGTACATTATTGGCTGTGGTACTAATTGTTGTGGATCCCTCCCTTGCATGGGAGAATGTCTTAAAAGGAGGTTGTGTGAATAAATCTGCAGTTCCTGCTTAACCCTCAAAGTGAAGTGTCGTCTCATTATTATTTATTGTATGCTGTTCCAGTTTGACTGCTAGGAGTGGAAACCTATTCGCATGGTTTGTCCTAGTCGGCTGTATACAGCATTCATATGCTTGAGAGGATTTACATGTTTCTCTGGTTCGGTGGTTGTGGTGTCTGCTGCAGTGCTTGGAGTCCTCAGGAAGCGCTAGGAGCATCCTTCAATGGAGGTACCCAGTCGGGGTGCCAGTCGATCCATTACACACACACACACACACATACTGCCCCCCATACACACACTGCCCCCACACACACCATACCCACACACGGCCCGCCCACACATACACTGCCGCCCCTACACACACCATACACATACATACATTGCCCCCACACACTGCCCTCCCCATATACACATTGCCCCCCACACACATACACTGCCCCCACACCATACACATATACACACATACACTGCCAACACACACATACATTGCCCCACACACCCTACACATTCACTCACTACACCCCCCCACACACAAACTGAACCTTTCACACACACACACACACACACACCACTGCTCCTATGCCCTACTACAGCCTCATGTCCCAGCAGACCCCAGGTAAGTTGTCAAACTGTTCTCAAACGGTTTGACTACTTACTTTAAAATTCTTTTTAACATTTACATAGGCACCCAGACCATTTCAGCTCAATGAAGTGGTCTGGGTGCCAGGTCCCTCTAGTTTTAACCCTGCAGATGAACACATAGCAGTTTCATAGAAACTGCTATGTTTCACTAAGGGTTAATCCATCTTCTAGTGGCGGTCTCACTGACAGCAGCTAGAGGCGCTTCTGCGATTCTCACTGTGAAAATCACAGCGAGAAGACAAGCTGGACGTCTATAGGAAAGCATTTAGTAATGCTTTCCTATGGGCGGTTTGAATGCGTGCGCGTCTCTTGCCGCGAATGCGCATTCGAATCTGACGTCGGCAGAGGAAGGAGAATTCCCCAGAACCGAGGGAGCCCGGTGCAGGAGAAAGGTAAGTGGGGTATTAACACCTTCAGCCCAGCGGGAGGGGGGCCCTGAGGGTGGGGGGGGGGGGACATAATGACCCTAGAGTGCCAGAAAAACGAGTTTGTTTTCCTGGCACTATAGTGCTCCTTTAATATTTTGTCTTCGAAGGGCCCTGGATCTAATTTTGTCCGGGGGCCCAGAAGGCTGTCAGTCCATCCCTGCTTGGATTCCACATCTTCTCATATAATCACGAAGGAAATGCTACAACAATGGAAAGCTGTGATTAAAGCACTTTTAAAAGTACTACAGTTACATGATTATACTGAACCATGGCGATACTCATACACCACAGAAAAAGGTTATACATTATATTCCATAGTACATAATACATATTTAAGACTCGACAGATTGCTAGTGCACTCTTCTAGGTTACAAAAAATTACCCACACTCAAATAGGTAATATCACATAATCCGACCATGGCCCAATTATCAAGTTTGAAGAATCTTGTCCGAATAGGGTCTCGAGAACACATCAGATTAACGAAAGCCCTCAGCATCCTTCCAACAGTTAGAGAGCTTCCTGAACTCTCTTCAACTGCCAACCCTCTCACAAGAGGAAAATCCTTCTCCATGAAGAAAATATTGGATACTACCTCTTCTCTCCCGCCACATAATGCCCAGATAGCCTTTCGGGCAGTGGCAGAACTACCGCGGTCGCAGGGGCCGCAGCTGCGACAGTGCCCATCACTCCATGGGATCAGGCCGCCCTGCAGACCCCTGCGACCGGGTGCCCGCCGCCATGTGTTGCGACCCCAGCCATTAAGTAGATCCACCGGGGCAGCACATTAAGGGGCCCATCGTGTGGCCCATGCTGTTAGGACCACCCGATGGCTATGGATTTCCAGGGGGCACGGTCAGCACTGTGGCGCTTTAACAACGCAACTGGGCCCCCTTTGATGTGGTCAGAGCGCAGGGACGAAGTAACTGCCCCTGTCACTTCCTCCCAGCAACCACCAAAACCCGCACATGAGGAAGAAAGGAAGGAGTAAGAGTGGGAACTCTGACTCCCATCAGGCTGAGCCACCACTGGACCACAGGGAACTCACTCTCCTGCATCTAAAAGGTAGGAAACAGGAGGGTGACTTAAACATTTTGCATATGTGTATGTTAGTGTATGTGTGTCTGTATGTCTGTATGTGTGTGTGTGTCTGTCTCTATGTATGCATGTGTGTATGTGTCTCTGTGTATGTGTGTCTGTCTGTATGTGTGTGTGTGTATGTGCATCTATGTGTGTGTGTGTGTGTCTGTGTGTATGTGTCTCTCTGTATATGTATGTGTGTGTGTGTCTGTCTGTGTGTATGTGTGTTTGTATGTATGTATGTGTGTCTACATGTCTGTGTGTGCGTATGTGTGTTTGTATGTATGTATGTGTGTGTGTATGTATGTAACTGTGTGTCTACATGACAGTGTGTGGGGGCCCCAGGGCATTTTTCAGACCGGGAGAGCCCCCCTCCCTGGCCAGCTAGCAAGCAGGGAGGGGGGACGAAAAAATTTATATATAGCAATAATAATAATAAAAAAATACAAATAATAAAATAAAAATAATAATTAAATAAAAAATTATAATAAAATAAAAAAATAATAATAATAAAAAAATGTAATGAAACAAAAAAATATTAAAATAATAATTAAAAAATAAAAATGCCCACCCCCCACCAAGGCTCTGCATCACACTCTGCATTACACACACACACATACACACACTGCATTCATACACACACACTGCACTCATACACACACACACTGCACTCATACACACACACTGCATTCATACACACACACACACTGCACTCATACACACACACACTGCACTCATACACACACACACTGGTCTCATACACACACACACACTGCATTCATGCACACACACTGCACTCATACACACACTGCACTCATACACACAGCATTCTCATACACACACACTGCACTCATACACACTGCATTCATACACACACACACTGCATTCATGCACACACACTGCACTCATACACACACACACTGCATTCATACACACACACTGCACTCATACACACACACACTGCACTCATACACACACACACACTGCATTCATACACACACACTGCACTCATACACACAGCATTCTCATACACACACTGCACTCATACACACAGCATTCATACACACACACAGCATTCATACACACACTCTGCACTCATACACACACTGCACTCATACACAGCATTCTCATAGACACACACTGCACTCATACACACAGCATTCTCATACACACACACTGCATTCATATACACACACTGCATTCATATACACACACTGCATTCATATACACACTGCACTCATACACACACTGCATTCTCATACACACACACTGCATTCTCATACACACACACTGCATTCTCATACACACACACTGCATTCTCATACACACACTGCATTCATTATATACACACACTGTAAATAAATATTCAATTAATATAATTTTTTAAGGATCTAATTTTATTTAGAAATTTACCAGCAGCTGCTGCATTTCCCACCCTAGTCTTATACTCGAGTCAATAAGTTTTCCCAGTTTTTTGGGGTAAAATTAGGGGCCTCGGCTTATATTCGGGTCGGCTTATACTCGAGTATATACGGTACATCTTTTCTTAAAAATAAGCTAATTATAGAATAATCAAATATTGATAGATTATTAAGATCTGCAGACAAATAAAAAATTATATCAAAACTTAACAAAATACTTTATCTTAGTAAGGAAAATGGAAAGGTATTGGGTATGACCAATTGGGAAAAAGATCTTGAGAGGTTCTATTCGTTGGAGACTTGGTTTAGCTCTTTCAGATGGTTTAAAAAAATAGTACACAATGCAAATATTTGGGAAACCCATTTAAAGATTGTTCATATATGGTACAGAACTCCAAGCGTATTACAGAAGTTTAATTCGGATAATTCTGGAGTATGCTGGAGGTGTGAAAGGTAAAGAGGAACTTATATGCATATCTGGTGGTCCTGTAATAAACTTGATGGAATCAAAGAATGGTTGAAGGAACTAATAAAAGAAGTGCTAAATTGTGAACTAAAATAGAGATCTAAATCTTTTTATTTCACTTAGATTTCCCCTAGACCTCCAGATATGCAAATTGTTTATTGATTCAAATCTTTATGGCATTTAAACTTAGCATGTTACTGGAAACGAAAGGATATTCTGGGCCCCAACGAAATTATCAATCAGATCCAATTTCAATGCAATATGGAAAAAGGTTTAGATAAGACTCCTAACAACAAGAATAAATAGCATGAAACCTGGAACCCCTGGGTAAACTATAGAAAAACTAAGGATAGTTAAAATAAACTTACATTTAACTTTGGTACCAAAAAACTTATAATCTTAGCTAACCTGTTTTTTTTTTTGTTTTGTTTTTTCCCTATCTTCCCCCATTAGTAGTAGGTATGATTGTAGTATATGATTTTAATTTATCACCTAGCGGTAGATACTTTAAATGTAAAAATTATCCATAGATATTTATTGATTACCATAATTTGTATTAATGGATAAGAGTTGAGAATTACAGAAAAAAGGTGTATCTAGGAGACAATTTATGAAAACTTTGTATGTTCAAAAGTCTTTAATGATGATAAAAATGTTTTTTTTTTCTAATAAAAGATTATATTTAATGAAGAAAATAAATTTCTTGTGAAATGCATTTAATAATAAATGCAACATAACAAGTGATATACTGCCTTCATAATTTTAGCTAATAATGCATTTATTTATTTTTGCAGCAGTGCTACATATTGTACTAAAATACTTACCGGTAAGTGAAACACAAAACTAGCATTAACTTGGCAAAATAAAGTGATTCTCAGTTTTGTTCCTACACACGATGCAGACATATACAGGCAACATGGGGCAAGAGTATTTTCCAAAATTACTCAATTTATATGTTGCAGATTTGATTGCCGATGTCTTACAGGAGCTCTTATTAAAGTGATTTAAAATGTAATGCAATGGGTTTTTTAACTTGGTGTAAATCAATAAATCAAATTGCATTGAGTAGTTACAGAAGCAGTCAGCCAATCATAGCTCAGGATTTAAGGGACCGCTCGTTATGAGATCTTGGAACAAACCTAGCCAAGTGTTAGGTCTCTGTATTCATATTGACTGGGAAGGGCCACTTTCATTTAAGTTGAAAGGCAATCAATTCTGTTGCTGCTTTTTTTTTTGTTTCGGTAAAGTTATTTAGATTTCATCCAGCCGGTTATCAGCCTCAAGGCCACCTGCTGAACTTCAGCTTTGAGAATTCATTTCTCGCTTGCTTTCTTTTTATTTTGGAAGAAAGGGAGGGAGGATATTGACTTGTGTGATAATTTCAAATGGATGATTAAATTTGGCCTCTTAGGCCCCAAGCTGAAAATTCAATTCACATGACTAGTTCTCGTTTCAAATGCTATCAAGCAATTTTGTGTTCTGCCACTGCTAATATTACAGATGCTTATTGCCCTTTACTTTAATAAACCATGGAATCTCGAGTCCAGCTTCCATTCTCTGTGGCTCCTGGCTATTTAGACATAATGGCTGTAATATGTGTATGCTCCACTTAAGTAATGGATATAGTTTCAGAATCTAATCCAGCTAACCTGTTTTGTGCCTTATCTGACATTGACGCAACACTAGTCTTAATTAAAACATGGAGTTATGTTTCTGCTTATGAAGTGTATGAGTTCTGGGATGTGTACAAATATACTACTGGGTATCATGACATTATAACATGGAGAGGGATATTTGATTAAAACTCTGTAAATGTTTTGGCTGGGGCAAGTACTGGAGATTTGTGTGCATAAGGAAGCATGACATTTTCGTTAATAACAATCTTCATTTTATTTGAGTAAACATTTTTTAAAAACACAAATGCATGCTTGTTTATTTATAGAGAGATAGATTTTTGTTTTTTTTATGTTTGTACATAGCTGCCATGGAGTGAAATGTACAGCTCTCGTGGCATATGAAGATCAAAATCACTTAGAGATTATGCTATATGTCAAACCTTGTAATAGTTTATTTTTTTTCTCTTTTTTATTTATTTATTTATTTATTTTAATTCCTTTTCTGCTTTATGTTAATTGCCCTTTAGAACTCTAAATAGGTTATAAATGTTACCTAGTTGCTGCTGGGTGTAGGAGGAATTGTTGGTAAAATTGTACATTGAGGGAACAACCTTAATACATTGAGGGAACAACCTTAATTAAAGGAGCTTTATTGTGATTAAAATCATAGAGCAACAGAAACCTACTGAAATGCCCCAATAAGCTACAAGTGTAGAATTATGTGGATTGCATACAATTCAATAGTTCTCCAACACACCCTCCATGTAGTTTAAAATGATTATCTAAGTTTTATTCATAACCTTAACTTTTTCACCAACACATTGGACTGGATTCTATTAGCAGAGACATGGGTTTCACTTCTTACTAAATTGAAATTTCCCTTTATAATTTAAGTAGAAATTGCTATTATACAGTAATTAGAGTAAACCCATACTTTGCAGAGAGAATCTAGCCTATTGCCTCTTATTACCTGCTTATTTGCCCCTGGGCCATATAATAGCCTTGGGAGGGGTATGGAGGCTCACAGAGTGCTAGGTGCAACTTAATAAAGCTGTTCATTGTGTTTATAGTGCTATACTATGTGTTTGTCTCTCTCCTTTCCTTTTTTTATAATAATAATATAATAAGAAGGTCATATATGTTAGCGCCTTTAAATGTGCCTATAATCAATTGCACCTTTGTTAGTGCAATAATTATCCTATTTCTTTTCTGGCGATATGCAGTATTATACTATTTGCGTTCTTTTTATTTCTTTAGATTGTATATTTTTATGGTATGGAAGCTCACATTGTGCGAGGAAGTAACATGACTAGTTGACAGACAGTGGGGTGTAAGAAGGTTAATTTATCAAAGTGGCAAATGTTATTGAAATCTGCACTTTTTGTGAAATGAAAAATACATATGCAGCATTACACGCCTCACTCATAAAGCATTTCTGCAAGATAAAGAGAATGAACAGGCATAAAACATTGCACAAGATTTTCCAAAGAGAACCAGTCTCTAATTTCACATGAGAGAATATGATGGAGCTAAGCTGAACAATATAGTGATTTATTGTGCTTGTAGAATGACCATCTCTAAGACTTTGGAAAAGCTACAAATAATCTAGCATTATTGGTGGTATGCATCTTACTTGATTCATATTGTACTTAAACATCTAAGGTCCAGTGCTTGGGGCTAAATATATGAAAGGAACTATATCATCCCAAACCAGTCAAAATATAGACCATTCTCAACTAGCCCAGTGGTACTTTAGAAAGTGGAGTCCCAAAATGTTGGCCCTCACACCAATCACTTGTCAAACCTCAGTGTAGTTATTATGTTTCTAATAGTCTTTGAGCACTGTCCCCAAATGTTGCTTAAGCTGTCTAGTCTAGTAGCCGTTTGACAGAAACTTGGGTTTATATATCCATCTACACTGCATATTTATTTATAGGTATGTGTGACTGTATTTTTTGTAAACGGCATGGCCTAGACATCACACATAAATATGCAGTCACAGATATACACACATTTGTACATTACACACATATCGAATATATACAGTCACATGCAGTTCTATGTAAATGTTTAGGGACCGACAAAATAACATGCTTTGTTGATTTTCTAAGTAAAAAGAAGTTCACACTCCCTGCTTAGTTAAAAAAAAAAGTTAAACTTGTTTCTGCTTATTTTCATGCACAGCTGCTGTTTACTTGCTACATTTAACTAATTGGCTTTGAAAATATAAAACTGTAAAGGAGTCATGCAAAAGTTTTGGTGCTGTGTCAGTCAGTACTCAGTAAAACCACCTTTGGCAGATATCACAGCCTCCAGAAGTGTTTTTTTAGCCACCTAGCCATAAGTGTATTCTAGCTAAGGTTATCTTTTACATGCTGTATGCTAGAGATTATTTTTTTTCACTAATATTTAAGTCTGGAAAATGAAACTGTGAGGGCCATTCCAAAACCATAATATTGTATTTCTTGAAGTACTTCATGGTTGGTTTTGGGGCAGAGGCGGCTTTAGACTTCATGAGGCCTTAGGCGAAACTCAAACATGAGGCCCCACTAACACCAAAGTGAAAAAAATTGAGTTGCAATATATGCACACTGTCACATATACACATTGATGCAAAGTTTACCTGTGTATGTGCCTGAGAGTGCGTCTGAAAGAGAGTATCCTTGTGTGTGTGAATGTATGTCTCTGTGAGCATGTTTGCGTTTTTAACTGGGACCGTATGTGTATGGGGGGGTCTGAATGTGGCCTTTGTGCATTGTGTTTATGGCAAACCTATATTTCCTGACTGTGTGTGTATGAAGAATGTCTTCAGCTGGTGACTGTGACAAAGTAAGTAAAGGGGGAGTGTGACAGGGCAAAGGGGGTAAATGGACAGGGTGGGGGGGGGGGTTGTGAGAGAGAATGAGGGAGAGGGAGTATGACATGGTTTGATGAGGAAGTGTGACAGGGCGAGTGGAGGTAAGTGTGTCAGGGCAATTGTGACATGGTAGGAGGGACGAGTGTGACAGGATTGAGGGGGGTTAATGTGACTGAGTGAGTGTGGCAGAGTGAGGGCAAGTGAGTTTGGAGTTTGATGAGAGAGGGAGGGGGGTGATATTGAGAGGGGGCGATAGTGAGAGGGAGAGAGGGGTGATGTGAGAGAGAGGGGTGATGGTGAGAGGGAGGGGGTGATGTGAGAGGGAGGGAGGTGATGGTGAGAGGGGGTGATGGTGAGAGGGGGTGAGGTGAGAGGGAGGGGGTGGTGTGAGAGGAAGGGGGTGATTGTGAGAGGGAGTGGGAGTGATTGTGAGAGGGAGGTAGGTGATGGTGAGAGAGTGATGGTGAGAGGGAGGTGGGTGATGGTGTCGGGTAACTGACCGAGGACCCGACACAGTCTGCCCTAAGGTGGTTTAGGCGGCCACGAGTCCCCAGCCAGCGTGAGGCCTTAGGCGGCCGCCTAAACCACCTAATTAGAGAGCCGCCTCTGTTTTAAAGTATATTTTGGATCAAAATTTTGCCATTTGGACTTTTCACAAATGTTGGTGTTTAGTACCCTTGTGTGTGCATTTTTTACATTGTGTTCTGTGATGAGATTTTACGATAGGTCCCCTTCTACTTAATGTTTGCTAGACAGTGGAGAATTGCAGAAATACTCCATTGCTAGCTAAATCTACCATTAGGTCCTTTCCAGTGACATGTTTCATTTGCTTTTCTGACAACTCTAGGATTGTATTGGAGTTTTCTATGTTCCAGCTCTTGCATAGTCTTGTGCATGATGACAATTTTTTTATTTCTTCAGACAAAAATATTCAGAATAAAATTTTCTTTGCTCTGGATCTCTGTCATTCGTCAATGTGCTGGCTCGGTGTGGCTGAAATTTATTGTGAAAGCCACAATTAAGGTGAACCTGAATGCTCCACGGTACGAGGGTTAATCATGTCATGCCTGCCAGAGCTTACTACTTAAATAGTAAAAAAATAAAAAACGCTATGCGGTATGACCTCCACATTAGTACAAGGGAGGTTTTATACCTCCCCACTTCCTGTGTCATGAGTGGGAACATGCTAAATGATGTATGCTAAACAACAAGCAGCCAGTCGTTGCTCACTATAATAAAAGACTAGTGGCTGGGCAGCTGTTGCTGTCAAGTTGTACATCCCCTGTAAACCCACCCATGTACATTTGGTAGGTCTTCCATTTAAAGAGTGATCTGCCCAGGGTGGGGGGTGGGGCTTTTAATGAAATAAAATGAAGGGGGGAGGAAAGAGTCCCCCATGCCCTTACAAGATACGTGGGTTGGGAGCTATAATTAATTAAATGATAGGGGGTAGCCTAAGTCTCCACCAACTTCCACCTATGGGCAGTGATTGGGGATATAATATTGATAACAAGGGAGGGCCTAGTTTCACCCCAACCCTTACCAATGGGATGTGAGTGGGGGCTCTAATATGGATAAATGGGGGGACCTAATTTTCATGTGTTAATATTTATGAGAACTTCCTAGCCAGTGACATGGTAATGACACTTTAAGGCTTCTAGGCATTAACATTTTTTGCAAGATGTTCATCGTATAACTACCATCTCCGTATTGATGCCCTGCATAATTTCAGCATCATGTAATCTATAACCATTTATATATCCAATATGACACAACCACTGCGTCATATCGTTATTTGACAATGCTGCATCTACTTTATACGTTAAGCCCGGCCACCTCCAAGGACCAGTAATACATACTTTTCCTCTATTGTCTTGGATTTGCATATTAAAAAACCCTGTAAATTCCTGACAATTCCAAAGTGCTTAGTAGATGAGATGAGACAAGATGCACAAAGGCCGAACATGTTTGGTAAGATTCGTGATTCTGAATTCTGCCCTCAACATAAAAAAAAAATAGATGATTGATGTGAAAAAAATGATTGATGGCTAGGGAACAGTCAATAAATGTTGATTTTATTCACAGATCAAGTGCTAAGGGAAAAAAGGAGGAGCAGCTAAAAAAAATCTACCGTATATACTCGCGTATAAGCCGAGTTTTTCAGCACATTTTTTGTGCTGAAAAACCCAACTTGGCTTATACTCGAGTCAATGTCTGTATTATGGCAATTTACATTGCCATAATACAGACAGGGGGCTGTGTACGTTTACTTACCTCTCCTGCAGCTCCTGTCAGCTCCCTCCTCCTCCGCGCCGGTCCGTTCAGCACCTCTGTCAGCTCCCAGTGTAAGTCTCGCGAGAGCCGCGGGGTCATAGTGCGGCCACGAGACTTACACTGTGAGCTGACAGAGGAGCTACACGGACCGGCGCGGAGGAGAAGGGAGCTGACAGGAGCTGCAGGAGAGGTAAGTAAACTCTCTGCCAGCCCCCCTCCTACACAGTGCCCATCCACTGCATCACCAGGGAGTGTGAGCCCCCCTCCCTGCCATGTATCAAGCAGGGAGGGGGGACGAAAAAAATAAATACATAATAATAAAATATTAAAAATAATAATAATTAAAAAAATAACAATATAACAAAAAAATTAAATAATAATTAATAAAATAAATAATAATATAACAAAAAACGATTAAAATAATAATTAAAAAATAACAATAATCAAAATGCCCACCCCCCACCAACACACAAACACACACTGCATCACACACACTCACACTTCGTTCATATACACACACTGCACTCATACACACACAGTGCACTCATACACTTACACTGCACACACACACACACACACACTCCATTCATACACACACACACTGCACTCATACACACACTGCACTCATACACACACACTGCACTCATACACACACTGTACATATACACACACACTGCACTCATACACACACACTGCACTCATACACACGCACTGCACTCATACACACACTGCACTCATACACACACTGCACTCATACACACACTGCATTCATACGCACACACTGCATTCATACGCACACACTGCATTCATTATATACACACACTGTAAATAAATATTCAATTAATATAATTTTTTTAGGATCTAATTTTATTTAGAAATTTACCAGTAGCTGCTGCATTTCCCACCCTAGTCTTATACTCGAGTCAATACGTTTTCCCAGTTTTTTGGGGTAAAATTAGGGGCCTCGGCTTATATTCGGGTCGGCTTATACTCGAGTATATACGGTATATTTATATCTCATATATTTAATAAATATATATATAAATATAGATTTTTTTTTACTAATGATTTTCTCTCTATTGTTTTCTTGTCCTGCTATTAACACACTGCTAAAATTACATTATATAATGCATATTTTTGGAGTACACTGATTGGCCCATGTTTTGCACCCTTTTGGCTCTTCTGATTAATTTTGAATTAATTTTTTTTTGGTTCCAAAATTCTGCAGTGCCAAATCGACATATAAGCTGACATTCTGGTGTCTCAAAGAATTTTGATTTTTTTTACGGAATTTTTGGGATGTGCACAAGTCTGTTGCCTAGTGCTTTGATCAATCAAGCAGCTCGGAACACTTAACTCCAGGTGGTTTATATAAATGTTGTCCCTATCTGTGTGATGGCGATCACACACAGCACAGACAAGAAGGGAGGCGCTATCCTTCTTTCGAGAGCAATACATAACTATAATTAAAAAACATGCTACAATAAAGATGAAACATTTACATCACAGGTTACATCAGCTGTAAAACACAACCGCTATCTGTCTATTTATGTTTGAACTGCGTGGTATTTAAGTAATCCTTCATCATGATTAAGCCCGATGGAGCGGGGTCTTCTCACCCAAAGATTTCTTTCACACCAAGTATTCGACTTTGAATTAAATGGAAACACATGCCGGATAAAGAGATCATCATAACTAAAAGCAGAAGCAGACATAAGAGAGGGAAGGGCAATTTGATGGCTCAGGTATGCTGCATACATTTATTTATTGCTGAGAAGGAGCCTGTTTAGACTTTACATTCACATACAGCAATCCCAGCAGTTTAAAGGTCAAAGAATAGAAAGAGAATGGCTGATTAGAGATGTCAGTACGCTGGGTGACGTGTTGGGAGATGAAAGTATCTTGAGCCTCGCACTTGCTTTACATTTGGGAGATTACATATTCTTATTGATTGAACAGGGGAAAGAAACGCTAAAGGAAAGACATTTGGTACAAGGGAAAATAAAAAGTTGCAGCTGTTTCCCAAGTAAAATGTTTTTACTTTTGGTAATATTAGCCATGATTTTTCAGTACCAAAGGAAAATTGCACGCACGACAATAGTTTTTTGTGTTTTACATGGATAAAACCAATATTAACCCTTTTAGAGTCGTAGCGGTAAATAATGCAATACAAAGCATTATACTATTATAATTCTTCTGAGTATTATCTTTTACATTGATATAAGTATTGATATCAATTTTGTTATGAAGACAGAAATGGATGATTTTTTTTTTGTCAGTCATGATGTATATTTGTGTGTGTGTGTTTGAGTTTGGGAGAGGGGGAAAAGGCATATTTGCCTGTGTAGTACAGAAATCATTGCACTGGCCATGTTGGGACCATGTGGGACAATAATAACATATTTTTCTGTCCTGATATATTCCGTATTTTTATCCTACACACAAGAGCTTTCTGTATAAACTTTAACAAAGAAAGATACTTTTTAATAACTGGGAGGAATAATAGCACACAATAATTTTGGTTCTCACGCAGGCTGGCTTAGGATTGTGGGAAATTCAAAAGACAAAAGCAGTTTTAGGGCATTAAAGGTTAGCCATCACGGTTCTTGCTGTATATATAACGATTGTGAAAGAAAGCAACATACATTAAGAGCAACTAGTGAGCATGTTTATCTACATAAGTGTTATCCACTTGATTGTGTTTTCCACCAATTATTTTTAATGGACAGCAACTTTCGTGAAATTAATTATTTTTTGAGAGCTGTGTCTTGTTAGACTTTGATAACCTCATATTATACCTAGCATCGACATACTGCAATTATTTACAGTATTTTGTCTTGCCGATGATGAGGTTTCCTTAAAGCACCACTTGAGATGACAAAAAATGGTATCATGTATTCAATCTTCCATGTGTGTTGATGCAAGAAATGTCTAATTTTGTTTTGTCAACTAATTATTTGAGTGGAAGGAGCAATGAGAGTGAACTGTAAGAAATGTTGTTACTGAAATTTTTAGAATGAAATTAATTTGGTGTTGTCTGTTCTGTTATACACAACCTCAGTTCCATGCCGCAGACATGTTTATATGTGTTCACAAGGTGCAAAAACATGGCCAGTTTGACTGGTGCAAGTTTTTCAGTCAACATTATTGGCGGTGCTTTCTGGAGTAATGTGGTGGAAGCTCGGTAGAAATTTAATTTAGTAGGCTGAGATTTCCACGTGGCATATGTGTAAATGTTGGCGTATCAGTTAGTCAGTTACACTTAGCTAAGATACAATCAACAGTGTATTGAGCAAGTGCAGGAATGCAGAAACTGAAAACACTTCCCCTCCTCCATTGTTCTGGGTGAGCCATGTGGTCTAACAGGTAAGGGACGTTAGACTTTGTTCAGCTGATTGGGTAAAGAGTATATGTGGGTAGAGTTAACTATAGGAGGAGCTATATGTCTATATCATGCATTTACACAGTCAGTTCTGGGCTCAGATCTTGTTGTATTTTGGTGACATTAGTCCCTCTGAGCCCCGGTCGGTGAATCGAATAAAGAATCTCTTCCTTCCTGAAGAAACCTGTGTCCACTTCTCTGTGCTTGGCTTCCGTCAGTTTCTCCGGTATCATTTGGTGCAATTGGCCGGGAAGCTCATCGTTCAACGGTAGCGGAGAAGCAGAGGCGTGAGACAGAGGCGTGAGACTTTGCCCACGCTCCCTACGGCTGCACCCCTGAACTTCTGCGTGGACCTCCTTTCGTCTCGGCGCCACTGGTCTGTTGTCCAGGAGATCATTGGCCTCTACGTAGTAAGTGCTGGGGTGCCCCCGTCGATGAGTGTGAACCCAGGTTCAGGAATGAGGAGGTAAGACGACTACTGTTTTAGACGGTGGACCCACTAGGGGTATTGGATACCGATTGTGCGGTAGGCCCATAAGGGGTTATTTGTGTATGGAATCTGCCCCCTCCAGTGGAGGGAAGGAGCGAAGGTGCACCGCTCAATTAAACACCCTGTAGTCAGCCCGTTTAATTTTGGTTTGGAGTCAGGCTGGGTTCTGTGTATATAGCCCAAGCCGGACACCGGTGTCTTGTCTAGACTAGCGTTCTAGGGTGTATATTACGTTCGCTAGGTCGGAGGGACCGGGAGACTAAGCGGCGTCTGTGTAAATTCTGCTAGATCTCAACCTATCTTGGCTAAGTGGGAAGGCGTGTAAATTTGGAACCCACTAGATTTTTGATACAGTATAAGAGGGTTCTGTGTAAATTCTGCCCTCTAGTTCGCTATATGTGGTGCTTGGGCAGCGTGGCTAACCAAAACGGATGTAAATAGTTTTAGGTAGTCCATCGAGGTACTGGCCAATAGATTAGTTGGGAATTGTAAATGTGTTAAAGATTGTTGTAGTAGCGTGTATATCTTGCTAGATAGCGTGAGCTCTGCCATCTAGCGAGAGTGTGAATAGTGTGTAACTGTATTATAGCGCACGGTACCATAACAATGTATAATAACTACTGATATTGTAAATAACTACTAATAACTGTCGTCTATGTTGTATGTTTAACACCATAACCACTACTAATTGAACTGTGACTTTAAATTGTACTCTAACCAATGCTAACCGTACTATAACTACTGTTTGTAAAGACGATGTTACTGGGGTGTGTTATAGACGGGTAATTCAGATATAGGGAATTATAGCGTGGGTGACTGTATAGTTTCACCAAAGGGCACAGTATTAGTTACTTAGTGACTGGTGTAACAGCTGTGTGTGTACGGGAATTCCCTGTATGTTTTGTTGAATGAGTTTGACCTAGTAACTGTGCCACATGGTGCTGTTGCCAAGGAAACAAGTGTGACTGTTGGAGGTGTGTTGTGTTTCTTTGAATGAGACGCTCCGTTGCTAAGTATGGCAGCGCCGGAATTTAAAGATTGTTGATCCCTTAAAATGTATGCTAAATAACTTTAAAAAGGGATATAATGTGTGTGATTTTGGGGTTAAATTGGCTCCAAATCACCTACCTTATGTAGTAGAGAATGGCCTCTGTGGTAATCTGTCTTGATTTAAATCTAGTGCAGCGTGTACATGTGGCTGTATCTATTATGCTTGAATTCTATGACCAGTTTCCATATTTTGACTGTTTAAAACAGTTTGTGTTACTAGATGGTTACCAAAACTGGTTTGTCCATCCCCAATGGAATCTGATCCATCTGACCATCCCTCAACTAAATTCTTTAGCAAGAACTGGTGCAGCTGGTATGTCCACCTGTGCTCTAATTGTCTCTGGCTCTCAGATGCCTGTCCCCTCCTATTTCTGTGCCTACCTACCCCCCCAACTGGTTCTTTGTATTCAGTTTTATTATTAGCAGTCAAAATTGTGAGGAGAGTTCTTAATAACAGTAACTGAATCCACTGAATCAGATAATTCTCAGCAATTACACAATACCATAACCACTGAAAACACCATAACCACTGGAAACACCATAACCACTGAAAACACCATAACCACTGATAATACCATAATCACTGAAAACACCATAACCACTGACATAACACTATACTTACTGAGCCTTGTGTGCCTTTAGTAAACAGTAAATTAGTTTTGAAATGCAACTGGATGAAATGGTCAATGGTATAGGACGTTGGAATACACTTTTACCATTTTTGGTTACTGGTCAGGCTCCTCCTAGCCCTGTCCGAAACATTTTGTTAACCGAGTTACTGACCAGTAAAATTAATTTATCCATTTCCACCTACCTCACCACTCCCCGACCGGAACCTATGACTAAACAACCCTATCTAAGTCCCACCCTAACCTGACAAATGACCGGTGCCCTCCAACTTTGACATTTACAAATGCCACTGCAGCTTACCCCAGGTCCACCACACATTGATATTAATGGTCAATTACAGTTGGCAGACCCTGTATTTGTTTATGTCCCTTTCACCATGACTGATCTGTTTAATTGGAAGACCCATAATTTCTTTACGAAAGCCGACGATTCACCTAGTGCTTTCTATGAGAGATTGCTGGAGTCATATAGATTATATACTCCTTTTAATCCAGAGGCCCCTGAGAACTCTCGAAAGAACAACTCAGCATTTGTCAGCCAGACCCAAGGTGATATCAAAAGAAAATTGCTAAAGTTAAAGGGATTTGTAGGAATGTCCAAATCACAGTTAATGGAAATTGCCAGGTGTATATGAACAGGGAGATTGAAACAAAGCAGGAGGAAGAACATAAAATGAGGATGAAGGCAGATATGCTAGCTGTAGCTATCATAAGTGTAGAGAGACAGGGAAGGGAGGTGAATAGAGGTGTTGAGAATAGGCTGAGTAAGGGAGGAAGTAGGAATCACTGTGCGTATTGTAGAGAGGAAGGATAATGGAAAAGTGACTGCCCACAGAGGGAATATAAAGCAAGTTATAGAAAAGACAAGAGAGAAGGTTACGAGATGGTTACAGAGGTGGCTATAGAGAAAGTCTTGGAGGGAATGACAGTAGTAACAGATGAGGTGTTCAGGGAAGTAGATACTATTCCCCTACCCAGAGATTAAGGAATAGAGAAGATAGAGATTTTGTCGGTCTGGCTGACACTGTCATGGAAGACTATTGATACCGACTGGGCTCCATCCCCCTTTAGCCGAGTGCAGCCTATGGTCGATGTATCAATAGAGGGAAAGAGGAGCTCTTTCATGATTGACACTGGTGCTGAGTACTCTGTGGTAACTAACCTAGTTGCTCCTCCTTCAGGAAGACTATAACTATGATAGGAGCTACTGGAAAAAGCGCTGCTAGACCAATTCTCAGGAGTCATACTTGTATTCTAGGAGGCCATTTTGTTAAGCACCAGTTCCTATATATGCTCGAGTGTCCAGTTCAGCTTCTAGGACGAGATCTATTATCAAATCTTCAAGCCCAGATAACTTTTAAACCCAACGGATCAACGTCTCTGAAGTTCAATAGATCACCAGGCATAATATCAGTATCGGTGCAAAGGGAAGAAGAATGGCACTTCTACTCTATAATAACAAATACAAACCCTAAGAGTGATGAATCCTTATTTGACATTTCAAGAATATGGACAGAGAATAATCCTCCAGGACTTGCTCGCAATATTCCACCAATACACATTGAATTAAAGCTTGGAGCGTATCCTGTTAGCCTTAGTTAGTACCATATATTATAGAGGGCTAAGAAAAATATACAGTAAACAATACACAAGATCCAGCGCACTCTCCTATCTACCAAACAGCAACTTCAATGTTGACAGATTTTATTCGTTTTTAAAAGGTTTTTTTTAAAAACACCTTATCTAGGCAAAAAATAATGGGGATTTAGTTACATTATATGATCATACATTGCATAAGCCTGCCACAACGTCAATGTACCCCATCTTTGGCAGGTCCTACTCTCACAGTCTAATGTCTGCTCTTATGAGATTAACCCACTTACTTGGGAAAAAAATTCCATCTGAGGCTCTCTGCAGTACAAGGCTAAATAGGGACCTGAGATGAGGCACCAGTGACAGGGAGGGGTGCAAAACCAAGGAGTTGGCTAGACTCCCAAATATATATATATATATATGGAACATGGGGGGGGTGGTTGCACTCACCTGAACATGCTTAAATGGGGTGCTGCTGGGGGCCATATTATACAGTAAACAATACACAAGATCAGGCGCACTCTCCTATCTACCAAACAGCAACTTCAATGTTGACAGATTTTATTCGTTTTTAAAAGTTTTTTTTTTTAAAAACACCTTATCTAGGCAAAAAATAATGGGGATTTAGTTACATTATATGATCATACATTGCATAAGCCTGCCACAACGTCAATGTACCCCATCTTTGGCAGGTCCTACTCTCACATAGTTACATAGTTACATAGTTAGATAGCTGAAAAGAGACTTGCGTCCATCAAGTTCAGCCTTCCTCACACCTGTTTTTTGCTGTTGATCCAAAAGAGAAAAAAAAAAAAAAAAACCCCAGTTTGAAGCACAATTTTGCAACAAGCTAGGACAAAAAATTCCTTATTGACCCCAGAATGGCAGTCAGATTTATCCTTGAATCAAGCAGTTATTACCCTACATTGAAAGATTATATCCTTGAATATTCTGTCTTTGCAAGTATGCATCTAGTAGCTGTTTGAACATCTGTATGGACTCTGATAAAACCACTTCTTCAGGCAGAGAATTCCACATCCTGATTGTTCTTACAGTAAAAAAACCTTTCCTTTGCCTTAGACGAAATCTTCTTTCTTCCAGTCTAAACGCATGGCCTCGTGTCCTATGTAAAGTCCGGTTTGTGAATAGATTTCCACACAATGGTTTGTATTGGCCCCGAATATATTTGTATAATGTTATCATATCCCCTCTCAGGCGACGTTTTTCTAAACTAAATAGGTTTAAATTTGTTAACCTTTCTTCATAGCTGATATGTTCCATTCCTTTTATTAATTTTGTAGCCCGCCTCTGCACTTTTTCTAGTGCCATGATATCCTTCTTTAGAACAGGTGCCCAAAATTGCACAGCATATTCAATATGTGGTCTTACCAGTGATTTATAGAGAGGCAAAATTATATTCTCGTCCCGAGAATGAATGCCCTTTTTCATGCATGACAATACCTTACTGGCCTTGGCCACTGCGGATTGACATTGCACATTGTTGCATAGTTTGTTGTCTATAACAATTCCCAAGTCCTTTTCGTGTGTTGTTATCCCTAATTCGCTTCCATTAAGGGTATACGTTGCTTGTGTATTCTTTACGCCGAAGTGCATAACTTTGCATTTTTCAACATTAAATTTCATCTGCCATTTGATTGCCCAGTCCTCCAGTCTATCTAAATCCTTCTGCAGCAAAGTAATATCTTGCTCACATTGTATTATTTTACAAAGTTTTGTGTCATCTGCAAACACTGCAAACACTGAAACATGACTTTCAATGCTGTCTTCAAGATCATTTATAAAAATGTTAAATAGAAGGGGTCCCAGAACAGACCCCTGAGGGACACCACTTGCCACCTCTGTCCAGCTTGAAAATTTACCATTAACGACAACTCTTTGTATTCTGTTTTTAAGCCAATGTTCTACCCAAGAACAAGCATTTTCATCGAGACCGATTTCCTTGAGTTTGAACACTAATCTTTTGTGTGGAACTGTATCAAATGCCTTGGCAAAATCCAAATAGATCACATCCACTGCAACACCCTGATCTATACTTCTACTTACTTCTTCGCAGTCTAATGTCTGCTCTTATGAGATTAACCCACTTACTTGGGAAAAAAATTCCATCTGAGGCTCTCTGCAGTACAAGGCTAAATAGGGACCTGAGATGAGGCACCTGTGACAGGGAGGGGTGCAAAACCAAGGAGTTGGCTAGACGTTGTGGCAGGCTTATGCAATGTATGATCATATAATGTAACTAAATCCCCATTATTTTTTGCCTAGATAAGGTGTTTTTAAAAAAAACCTTTTAAAAACGAATAAAATCTGTCAACATTGAAGTTGCTGTTTGGTAGATAGGAGAGTGCGCTGGATCTTGTGTATTGTTTACTGTATAATATGGCCCCCAGCAGCACCCCATTTAAGCATGTTCAGGTGAGTGCAACCACCCCCCCATGTTCCATATATATATATATATATTTGGGAGTCTAGCCAACTCCTTGGTTTTGCACCCCTCCCTGTCACAGGTGCCTCATCTCAGGTCCCTATTTAGCCTTGTACTGCAGAGAGCCTCAGATGGAATTTTTTTCCCAAGTAAGTGGGTTAATCTCATAAGAGCAGACATTAGACTGTGAGAGTAGGACCTGCCAAAGATGGGGTACATTGACGTTGTGGCAGGCTTATGCAATGTATGATCATATAATGTAACTAAATCCCCATTATTTTTTGCCTAGATAAGGTGTTTTTAACAAAAACCTTTTAAAAACGAATAAAATCTGTCAACATTGAAGTTGCTGTTTGGTAGATAGGAGAGTGCGCTGGATCTTGTGTATTGTTTACTGTATAATATGGCCCCCAGCAGCACCCCATTTAAGCATGTTCAGGTGAGTGCAACCACCCCCCCATGTTCCATAAGAAAAATATACAAACATATGTGGATAAGTGTGTAAAGTATGACATCCTAAAATTCTGTACCTCCCCTTGGAACACTCCATTATTACCTGTTCAGAAGCCGGGATCAGATGAGTATCATCCTGTATAAGATCTAAAAGCAGTTAATAATGCAATAGTCAATATACACCCAGTGGTACCCATCCCCTATAATCTGCTTGCTTTAATACCAGGTGGGGCAACCTACGATACCTTCCTAGACCTCAAAGATGCTTTCTTTTGTTTCTGGGTTACTGCTGAAAAATTATGTAAGGGCATCTACCTTGGTAACTTAAGGGGGGATTTGAGTCAGTTGGGAGAAGGAATTACTCGGCAGAAGGTTGTAGAGTTGGGTAAAACTATGGAGGAGGTACAGAAATGGGTACAAGATAGATTACCTATGAATATTTATCCACCTGTTCATTCTTACCATCCAGGGGATCAAGTGTGGATAAAAGAATGGAACACTGTTCCATTAGGTTCCAAGTGGAGAGGTCCCTATGTTGTTCTTTTATCTACCCCAACAGTTGTAAAGGTTGTAGAAGTGACTCTGTGGATTCATCACTCTAGGGTAAAAAAAAACAGCGGCAGATTCCTGACAAGCTACCATAGATCCAGAGAATCCTTGCAAGATCCGGTTGAAGCGTGTGACCGAGTTGGATTAAAAGTGTTTTTTGCGAAGAGAATATTGTTAAAAGGGAACATCAACAAAGATCTACAAGTAGGTGTTTTGACGGCCACAATAAAGCCTGACCTCCTACCAACGTTAAGTCAGAGGAAAAACCTCTGTGAAGAAAAGTGAGGATCAGGAAGGACTCCATTCCCTGCAGCCCTCACACCCTGGAAGCTGAGGTGCCATCGCACGGTCGAAGAGTCAGGACAAAGATGTCAGGAGTGATGTGTTTGATAATGTGTATATTTGTGTTTTTTAATTATTCAGGAAGGTAGAGGTACCGACACACCAGGCTGTGAGGTTTGCATCAAGACTAAGAAAACAGGCAATCATATTTCCCAGACCCTTATTTGGCATTCACAATATGAGTGTAAAGGACATGTATCTAAGTGTAGATACTTGAGTATAGATTATAGTGTATGCCATCTAAGAGCAGGAGAACCTAGGTGTTTTAGTCCAGAGTATCAACCCCGTACAATTTGGTTGACTATTCGGAATGGAGACTCACAGGGGACCCTGATAAATAAGACCATACTAGAAACCGTACATTCTTCAGGTGTTCTGCTATTTGATGCATGTAAGGCGATATCAGGTGGTAGGAAACCGTGGAATGTATGTGGTGATCTTAAATGGGAAAGAACGTATGGGTCTAATGATAAATATATTTGCCCCAGTAGTAAGTACAAATATATGAATCCAAAGTGCCCAAATAAAGATATAATTATTGTCCGTATTGGTCCTGTGTAGGGTGGGCAACCTGGGGACAGACAGTAGATAAGGATATGATCGTCACTAAGTTGCCTACCAAGCCATAATGTAAGTCTAGGGAGTGTAACCCAGTCCATATACTTATCAATGACCCAGAACGATTCATAGATAGGTTTGGGAACTTATTTGGGTTCCAGATATATGGAACAGGTTTGGATCCTGGGACAATATTATTTATATGAATAGAGACCGATACTGTAGCAACCCAGACTCATCAGGTCTTTCATTCCTTCTATGAGGAGATGAGTGTGGAAAATAAGATCCCCCATAATGCGAAAAACGTATTTATAGATCTAGCCGAAAGCATTGCTGGTAGTCTTAATGTAACCAACTGCTATGTGTTTGGAGGTACTAACATGGGAGACCAATGGCCATGGGAAGCAAAGGAGGTAATGTATTCCGGTTCTGAGACAGTTGAACAGATATCTTCTCAAACTGATTATCAAGTGAGTGTTAGAGGTAAATCTGAGTAGCGATTAAAGACCTCCATTATAGGTTATGTTTGCATAGCAAGGAAAAGAATAATGTTTAATACATCTGTAGGAGAATTGACTTGTCTAGGGCAAAAAGCTTATAATGATAGTACAAAAGATACAACTTGGTGGTCAGCTTCAAATGTCTCAGAACCACCTAATCCGTTTGCAATTTATACCAATTTAAAGGATGTGTGGTTTGACCTATCTGCTACATCTAGTTGGAAAGCCCCAGCAAATTTGTACTGGATCTGTGGTAAGAAAGCCTATTCGGAGTTACCACAGGACTGGGAAGGGGCATGTGTATTAGGTATGCTCAAACCATCCTTCTTCTTGTTGCCAATTGAAACAGGAGAGACCTTGGGAGTTAAGGTTTATGATGTGAATCATAAAAAGAAGCTAGCATCCTTGAATGTAGGTAGCTGGGAAGATAATGAGTGGCACTGGCTACCTTAGCGCGCTTCATTGCCAATAGGAGGGATGTAATATGTGAGGGAACTGGTTAACAGCCAAACTGTATGCCCATGAAGTGTTATTGTATTCTAATACAGGGATTCAAGCCTCATTCTACCATTAGGCAATTATGGATTCCTCTGTAAAGCACATAGCCTTCTTACCAGGTAAACCAGTTGGGCTGTTGATAAAGTCCTCCATTCACTTCCAGTGCAAATAGAAGGAGGTGTATGTGGAAAGTTCAATCTCAGCAACTGTTGTCTGCACATAGATGATGAAGGGCAGGCAGTGGCTGATCTCACAAGCCACATGGCTAAACTGACGCATTTACCGACTTAAGCCTGGAACGGGTACAATTCTAGTAGTTGGTTTGGAAGTAGGTACGAGCAGCTTGGAGGGATCAAGACATTGGTAGGAGGAGTCATGTTGATTATAGTGTTGTGTCTCTTTCTACCATGTTTGGTTCCATTGGTAATTAGGTCCATACAGAGTGTCATAGAGAGGACGACAGAAAGGAAAACTGCTGCGCATGTAATGGCTGTTTGCAAGTATGAACCCTTAGCTGAAGGAATTTGTAATGATGCTAAGATGCTTACGAGGTCTGTTCTGATTCATGGCAACCTGAGGTGTAAGCAAACTATGGTTAAGTGATGCATCTGGAATTGTGAAATATCAGAAGCACCAAAGGGGGGAATGTGGTGGAAGCTCGGTAGAAATTAAATTTAGTAGGCCGAGATTTCCACGTGGCATATGTGTAAATGTTGGTGTATCAGTTAGTCAGTTACACGTAGCTAAGATACAATCAACAGTGTATTGAGCAAGTGCAGGAATGCAGAAACTGAAAACACTTCCCCTCCTCCATTGTTCTGGGTGAGCCATGTGGTCTAACAGGTAAGGGAAGTTAGGCTTTGTTCAGCTGATTGGGTAAAGAGTATATGTGGGTAGAGTTAACTATAGGAAGAGCTATATGTCTATATCATGCATTTACACAGTCAGTTCTGGGCTCAGATCTTGTTGTATTTTGGTGACATTAGTCCCTCTGAGCCCCGGTCGGTGAATCGAATAAAGAATCTCTTCCTTCCTGAAGAAACCTGTGTCCACTTCTCTGTGCTTGGCTTCCGTCAGTTTCTCCGGTATCATTAACTTTCCAGGATTCAAATGGAGACCTCACATTTTTCCTGAATCAGGTGGGACAGTAGTGGTGTTGGAGTCCTGTCCTGCCGTCCTATGTTTGTTCCCTGGTGTTCCACTTTTGAGGTCAAAGGGAGCTGTATTTAAAAGTGTAGCGTGAATGCAGCATTATATGAGCTCACACCAAGCTAAGGGCCCAAAATCCATGCAGATGAAGTTGTAACAGCTTGCCTTTTCTGCTTTCCCCTTTGGGCACTAGTCCTCCCCATCTTGGATTACCCATTGACATCCTGTTTCATGTGACCATGTGTTGGGGGCATGTAAATTAAAGCAGGGTCAAAACTTTACTTTAACTTTACTTTAATTGAAGCACAGGCCTAACTATAACAGTATGCCAGTTCCAACACTATAACCATAGAGACATGTGGAGTAATGGGATAAACTTTACATTTTATTTAATTATATACATTTGTGACAGCTCCACATTCAGTTGGATTCTGATAAACACACACATTATGTTTGATGATACTAAAGCAACACCCCTGAGCATCACATCAATTAGCAGCTAGTGCTCAGTCTCTTCTGTAGTTACTAACTGCAGTCCATGTGAAAGTCTCTTTGCTCCCTATAACTTGGCTCTGTCTCTGAGTGATATCTTCATGAAGGAATTGTATCCCCTTAGCTGCTACTTTACTCCATCTGTTGGCTTCTCTTTTAGGCAATCCTGCATCTACCTCACATTTTCCCTGTTTGTGTAGCTGCTGTCTTTTCGTTCACTCTGTTTGTGGCTATTTTGAGGTTTTCCATCTTGTCTCTGTAAGCATTCTAATTCTCATTTTTTTTTATTAACAGTGAAGCTGCTTCTGCCTCTACCTCCATCATGCTGAGATTTTCCCTGCTGTGTGGTGCTCTGTATCACTGTCAGAGTAGAGTCTGGCAGACACTGACTGCAATCCATTGCACTGAAGAGTGTTTCAGAGACCTCTACTAGCTGTATTGCCATGCCAAAATACAGTCACTATCGGTCAGGCAAACCTTTAAAGGGTTACCTCTAACAAAAACAGTGTTTTAATAAAATGCAGTTTTGGTTAGAGTAAATCTTGCTTGCATGTAATATGTTCCAATTCACAAACTGGTAACTGAAACAGCTTTGGGAGAGCTATATGTTTCTGGTGTTACTCTATTTTGTGCTCTACATGTTAAACGGATATGACCATAATTACCTGTGATTGGGCCTTGTCCCCAATAATTTACAAAAATACGTGCTTCATTGCTGATGCATCAATACAAATAGTTGAACCTGAAATTAAAGAAGGATATTCAACTTTACTTGTACAAAACAGCAAGCAGACATTCAATCATAAAAGACAAAAACAAAGCATTAGATGTAACAGAATGGCAGTAAGATACAGGCCTGCAGACAACTGGAAAATCCTGTACACTCCACTGAAGTATATGTTCATGAAACACCTTTATATACTCTTATCTACCAATCACACTCATTATTTAAAGGGACACTAGAGTCACCAGAACAACTACAGCTTAATGTTCTGGTGTTTATAATCATTGCCTTCAGGCATTTTCATGTGATAACTTTTGTAACAAATATTTTTGTATAAATAGGTAAAATACTCACAAGCCTGGTATCACACTCTATATACATCTCTTTCCTTGAGATACTGCATACTACTGCTGAATGCACAAGAAAACTCCTAAACTACTCTCTTTAACCCCTTAAGGACACATGACATGTGTGACACGTCATGATTCCCTTTTATTCCAGAAGTTTGGTCCTTAAGGGGTTAAAGAAAAAGGGTCAGGTCGCCTAAACGGACCTACAGGCAAATAACTCCCAGAGCTAGGTTATAGCTCTGGAATATATGAGTGTTCCAATTTATGTGTATATCACACTTGTGTACATAAGGGTTACTGCACTATTTCAGTTTTTTTTTTTATTTTTCTTAAATGTATACACAACATTGGATGTTCAAGGATATGTAATCCCCCCACATATTTGCAACAAAACAAGTACGACGCACAGGAACTGAAGGACCCTGCTCAAACAAACTATCTCTAGAGGAGTGGGGTTAAGTGACACAAGAGGTAAGGGTATTTCACGTATGGGAAAACTAAGTTGCTACAATAGTTTTAAAGGAAAGCTTAGTTTTTTACATGACACAGTTACAGGAGAGGAAACAAGGTAAGTTATCAAGGTGCGAGAAGGGAGTGCTATTAACAGTTTAATTGATATGCTTTCCTAAAGATCATAACTATTTTCTACTTGACTAAAGTAAACATGAACCTTGATCAATAAATACTATTTCTCTATATAGGCTGTTTCTACAAGGAAACTGTTAATAAATAAAGTAATATTTTTAAAATAAGTAAATATATAGATATTCTCAACTTCCTAAATGCAGCTTCTTTAAATGGGCCATGGGATGCCTCCCATTGGAGATCATGATAACCATAAACTAGTGGGTGGCTGAAACTTCAAAAAGATGTCAGTGAACAGTAACATAATCAACCAAGAATACCTTGGAGCCAATGCGAATCCCTACTGTGTGCATAGCTGGAATATTACTGTAACGGCTCTATGGCATACTTTCATCCAAAGCAAAATAGAATACTCAGTATAAAAATGCTAATAAACCTTGAGGTTCATAAACCTCAGTGAGGCTTCTTTTTAGAAGAAAAAAGCTGTGTAGTACATGAATCGAAGATTTGCACTGAGCTTATAGAACTTAGTCTCAAACCAAGATCTAAATGCTCTTTTAAAATTAAAAACGCATGAGGA
The DNA here is from genome assembly GCF_036172605.1 of Pelobates fuscus. Classification (NCBI taxonomy): domain Eukaryota; kingdom Metazoa; phylum Chordata; class Amphibia; order Anura; family Pelobatidae; genus Pelobates; species Pelobates fuscus. The sequence goes on along the minus strand of NC_086322.1, from coordinate 162,576,041 downwards.
TATATATTTGTATCTATATATATACGCAGACATGGGAAAAGTCACTCATCCATTACGGGCAGAAATCTACGCAGATAAGAGAAAAAGATGTTGGAATGCTGCAAAACAGATAGAGGATATCTGTTATGAGACTGCAGCTAAAACTGTGCTACATGCTAACATGAACAAAGCAATCCTCCCACCTGCGGGATGGACTTGATATGCAGTTTTGTTGACATTTATAGTTAGAAGCAGGTAACCTCTGCTTTTAGTAAGAAACATATCCATGAAAAGAGAAATTGGTTGTGATAGTCAAAGACTAGGCCAAAGTAGCCAAGTTAGAGCTGAGAATTTTCAATTCTATTGTGAATGCTCCAAAATTCCTTGTTTAGTGAATAGAACACAGCGTTTAAACCAATATAATACTACACAGCTACTGGATGTATGACTGCATATGATGTATATACATACATTGGTGTACTAAATGGGGGGATTACATGCATTATGTCACTGAATAATCTCTGGGTACTCCCATTATGAGAGTAGTGCAGTCACGCAGGACCGGGCACAGGATTTGCTTCTGTTCAATCTTTTCATTGGAGTGCCTGTGTGAGTGGAGGGGATGGGTATATGATGCATTATCATATCCCCACTCTTCTTTCCTCTCTTGCAGCACTCAGTAAGGGAGCTCAATTGAAGACACGAGGCAGAGGGAAATAGGTTTCTCAGCTGAGGTCACATGCACAGGTAGGGAAAGAAAATTAGACATGACACATGAAAGACAGGAGAGGATTAGGTAGACATATGTCATGGCAGGATTATAGAGACAATATAATGGAACAGGCAAAGGTGATCTTACTAGGGTTAATAATGACCCAGGATTGTGTCATTTTACAAAGTGTCTGGATGCACAGACAAGTGGGGGTATAAGAGGAAAAGAGACACATTGAGGGCGAGAGAGGGGACATGTGAAGGACAATTAAACAAATGCAAACATACTGCAATGGAGTGGGGATGTGAAGATCAGCAAGAACAGAATTGCACTTGGAATCAACACTAATATTTGAGTTGCAACACTCACATGTATTCATAAAATATTTTACCAGGAAAAATATATTGAGATATTCATCTGCATTCACACACTAAACATAACCCATCCATAATCACACACAAACAGACACAAAACACTAATAAGCTAGTACAGAAAAGCATTAAAGCTGATTTGGCTGCACCAGGAGGGCTAAGTCCTTCTACAACCCTCCTATCCTATCTGAATGAATAATGAATAGAGTTGAGCGGACACCTGAATGTTTGGGTCCAGCGGGTTCGGTCGAACTGTGAAAAAAAGTTTGGGTTCGTGATCGAACTTGACTCCAAACTTGACCCCGAACCCGAACCCCATTGAAGTCAATGGGGACCCAAACTTTTGGCCACAAAAACGCCTCTAAAAAAGTCATGGAAAAGTCCTAAAAGGAAGTAAAATGGGGGTAAGACAAGTGCCCTGCAAACAAATGTGGATAGGGAAATCACTTAACCCCTTAAGGACCAAACTTCTGGAATAAAAGGGAATTATGACATGTCAGACATGTCATGTGTCCTTAAGGGGTTAAAATAACATAAAAATACAAAAATACAGCTGAGCCATAAAATAGCACTAGAAGGAATCTTTGATTTTAGCTTTGGAAGAACATAAATCAAAATCTAAAGCATGGCTGTCAGGAGGATAAACAGAATTATACATTTGAGAAAGGGGTGGAGTGCAGGGTATTCTCTTTCATTGTTCAAACTGAGCTCAACTCCTGATGCATGGAGAAAAGGCCTTCACAAGCCTCTGCTATTGTGTACATAGTTTATACTAAGTGACCCATAGGTTGAGGAGGCGGTGACCGTGGCGGTGTAGGTGGAAGCGTTGGTGGAGGAGGAGGTAGCCAACACTGTTTTTTATAAATATATTTTTTATTTTAATTGGGGTAGCCCCCAAAATATTGGGACATATAAAAAAAGAAACATTTGCACCCTGCTCCCTCTTATGCTGTGCTGGTGCCTCTGTGCGACCAGCGCCTCTTCCTCCAAACTGCACACGTCACTCGCAGGACCTTCATTCCATGTGGGGTATAGGACCTCATCATCCTCCACATCATCTTCCACCCACTCCTCAACCCTGCCCTCCTTGCCGGTCTGCACACTGCAGAAAGCCACAGCAGTTGGCACCTGTGTTTTTCCAGCATGTAAAGTCTGCAAAGGACATATTGAAATTGTTTTAGAATTGGATCCAGGCAACAGTTTTCCCTATAAACTGACCTCTCAGTTTGACTTGTGAGGGTATTGCCCCAGAATTACAATATTGTTTAAGTACCTCTTAGCTATTGATAACTGGTTTAAATATAGCAGTTTGTTATCTGGTAGTTTTTAGTGTAAAAAATATCAATCTGTTTTCTCTCACTTACCGTGTTTCCCCGAAAATAGGACCTACCCCGAAAATAAGCCCTAGCCGAATTTTCGGGGTGGGCTGCAATATAAGCCCTACCCCGAAAATAAGACCTAGGCATTTTACCTTTGCGGCCCGGCGGGACTTCCTTCTTCTATGAGGAGGGTGAGGAGCGTTGCGGGCCGCGGCATTGCGCAGCGTGATGACGACGTGCGCAGCGTGATGACGACGTGCGCAGCGCCGTCAGTCTGCCTTCACGGATCTTCAGCGGAAGGATCTATTCCGGGCGGTGAGGCACCCAGTGGTCGGACTCTTTGAACTGTGAGTAGATACCGGTATTTTATGTCTGGGACTTAATTAATTAAAGGGGGGGGTGAATTAATTAAAGGGGGGTGAATTAATTAAAGGGGGGGTGAATTAATTAAAGGGAGGGTGGATTAATTAAAGGAGTGGTGGATTAATTAAAGGGGTGGTGGATTAAATAAAGGGGGGGTGGATTAATTAAAGGGGTGGTGGATTAATTAAAGGGGGGTGGATTAATTAGAGGGGGTGTGTGGATTAATTAGAGGGGGGTGTGGATTAATTAGAGGGGGTGTGGATTAATTAGAGGGGGTGGATTTATTAAAGAGGGGGGTGGATTAATTAAAGGGGGTGGATTAATTAAAGGGAGGGTGGATTAATTAAAGGGGTGGTGGATTAATTAAAGGGGTGGTGGATTAATTAGAGGGGTGGATTAATTAGAGGGAGGGTGAATTAATTAAAGGGGGTGGATTAATTAAAGGGGTGGTGGATTAATTAAAGGGGGGTGGATTAATTAAAGGGGTGGTGGATTAATTAAAGGGGGGGTGGATTAATTAGAGGGTGTGTGTGGATTAATTAGAGGGGGTGTGGATTAATTAGAGGGGGTGTGTGGATTAATTAGAGGGGGTGGATTAATTAGAGGGGGTGGATTTATTAAAGAGGGGGGTGGATTAATTAAAGGGGGGTGGATTAATTAAAGGGAGGGTGGATTAATTAAAGGGGTGGTGGATTAATTAAAGGGGTGGTGGATTAATTAGAGGGGTGGATTAATTAGAGGGAGGGTGAATTAATTAAAGGGGGGGTGGATTAATTAAAGGGGTGGTGGATTAATTAAAGGGGGGTGGATTAATTAAAGGGGTGGTGGATTAATTAAAGGGGGGGTGGATTAATTAGAGGGGGTGGATTAATTAGAGGGGGGTGTGGATTAATTAGAGGGGGTGTGTGGATTAATTAGAGGGGGTAGATTAATTAGAGGGGGTGGATTTATTAAAGAGGGGGGTGGATTAATTAAAGGGGGGTGGATTAATTAAAGGGAGTGTGGATTAATTAAAGGGGTGGTGGATTAATTAAAGGGGTGGTGGATTAATTAGAGGGGTGGATTAATTAGAGGGAGGGTGAATTAATTAAAGGGGGGTGGATTAATTAAAGGGCGGGTGAATTAATTAAAGGGGTGGTGGATTAATTAGAGGGGGTGTGGATTAATTAAAGGGGGTGGATTAATTAAAGGGGGTGGATTAATTAGAGGGGGTGGATTTATCAAAGAGGGGGGTGGATTAATTAAAGGGGGGGTGGATTTATTAAAGGGGGGTGGATTAATTAAAGGGGGGGTGGATTAATTAAAGGGGGGTTTCAATGTACATACCGGTACCGTAAATAAATAAGCCCTACCCTGAAAATAAGCCCTAGTGTGTTTTGTGTGACTAAAATTAATATAAGACCCGGTCTTATTTTCGGAGAAACACGGTAGATCTGTTTAACAAGTGTTGTAGGTGTGAAACAATATTACAAGTGACCGATGTAGTAAATTCAAATCGTTCCATTTGTAAAAAACAATTCTCGCACAACTTCTGTGGGTTATTGCATTTTTAAGATGTAGACTTATTGTATCACACTAGCCATGCACAGGTAGATTGTCTGGCACGTTGTTTTGGTGTTTGGTTTTTAACTTTGTAGTTGTGTCTTTACACAATATAGAAATGTATATTAATGCTTCTCTATATGAAGTGATCACAATAACACTTATTTTAATTTTTTTTTTTTTTAAATCAGGCTAAACAAAAATTGGTAATTAACAATATGACATCTGAAAAGCACATGAAAGGATGCTGTATGATTTAAAAAAAAAAAAAAGAACACACTACATGATGGTCCTGTTCACTAGTGTGTAGTCATGAATGTAAGCAGTAAAACTTTGTTTTTACAGCCACTGGTTGGCCCATACATATTTTAAAACTTGTTTAATTTTGTTATAGCATGACTTGTAGTCTTGTTTTTAACTTGTCTATAATACATATTTTTGTATGACAGTGTGTTTTTTCATTGATTATTGAATTTTAATGGTCTAAGATAATTAACATGTCAACAGGCAACATTTATTTGTCTTTAGACAAATTAGAACAATTAGAATGAAGTGCACCCCACTAATGTACTTTTTAGCACCCAAAATTTTTTTACGTTTTAAAACTGCAATGTGACAGCAGTATTTGACGATTCTATTTGACTCTCAGATATGAAGTGCACCCCACTAATGTTCAAGTTTGCAGAATTCTTTCCTAAGCTGTCCCTCACAGCACTAGCATCCTCTCCCTACACTAATAAGAACTCATGTGCGTGCGGCGCTACGCAACTCAAGCTTATATATAGAGGCTGGGTCACATGCTGCACTGGCCAATCACAGCCATGCCATTAGTAGGCATGGCTGTTATGGCTTCTAAGGGCACTCAAGTCAAACGCTTGTTGATTGGCTGCCCTGCAGCCTTTGAAAACGCGCCATTAAATTGCCGAACACCGAACTCCAACCCGAACATACAGTGAAATGTCCGTGTTCAGGTCCGGGGTCCAAAAACATAATGTTCGGTACGAATCCGAACTTTACAGTCCGGGTTCGCCCAACTCTAATAATAATGAATGGAAAGGTCCTTTTGGTACTGTGGGAAACTTTAAAATGTATTCACATAAACTAGAAAGACTGCCACAGCCTCATTATCAGCTAACAATTATAACAATCCATATGATCCTTGGATAGACATTTTTACATTTTGGAACTGGGTAGGGCAATGGCAAAATCCAACAGGGTTGTAAATATGCTGCATATATAAAAAAAGTATACTATATGTATTCTATGTAAGTATATTATATATGTATGTATATATGAATGCATGTTAAGGCGAGTGCAAACCTTCTGTTCTATACATGGATATGTATATATTCTACTGCTGTGTCCTCTTTATTAGGAATTCTCTTTTCAAGGACATAATGCATGCTATCTGTAATTAGTGTCATAACTTGACAATTAAACAATTTTCCATAATTTAATTATATTAAAGCTGTACATCCAACTACTTGCCCAACATCAGGCACAGACAACCTATGGCATTGCATTCATCGTGGACTATAAGTCCAGCATGCCAAGTGAGCCTTCCTCATCTATGTCTGGCTGTTACAAATGATTCATATCACCTGGGCAAGATACCAATAGAAATGTGAATAAGTTCCTATTCCTTATAAATATGAATGTGGTTGACTTTTTTATACAAGACACTGAGTAATGACAGTGACTTTTAGGTTCACAGATTCATTAGTCTCTTCCAATGAATTCCTGAAGCCCGCAGGATGGTGTGTTTTAATAAGCTCTAACCTACCTCTGCAATAGATCTGAAAAATACATCTGTGAGGTCTCGAAAACTCATAACTCTATCTTTTGCAACTAATCTATTAGATTATCTCAACATGCAACAACCCTGTGCTCATCCCAAATTCTAATGTAGCTATTAAAATTCTCCTCCCGCCTGAGATCTGAAATACAGACGTAGGCTTTTCCCTTTGCTATTAATGTTAAAAATATCTTACTTAAAGCTAAAAATCCTGACTAGAGAGATAGCAGAGGACAATGCAAAAAGGAAGGCTGCAAAGATGTTAAAAGGCTGCCACTAACAATGACATCAGGATATCTTTGAAAAACACGAGGTAGTAAAAAAAAAAAGAAAAAGAAAAAAGAAAGCCCCTTATTCCAAATCAACCAATCTACTACATATTAAATGCATGATGTCTGTCCGATCACAAAGGTAAAAATGTATGATTGTTTAATAGCTTTCCTGGTGACAGTGGCTCTAGCCTAATGTGTGTAATTGTATGAGAAAATAAGAGCTTGGAAAGCTTGTCCTTTAAGAAGCATTGTGAGGCTCTGCATGTTAACTTATAGTCAATAGTTGTACTGGACAATTACTGCGTGAGGAGTGCATAATTAATGAACAGTCATCGTGAATGTTTGAAAATCTGTGACCCAATCATTGAATAGATAGTTTGGACTTTAAAATAAATGGCCTGTTCAACTTATTACCTGATCAGCATTTGTTTAGAAGCTCTGCGCTTTCCTATCAAAATTCTAATCAGTCCCATTTAAATGACTTTTTTTTTCACAGTATTGTTACGAATGCTAATGTATGCGTACCAAGCAGCAGCTTCATTTCTTACCTCGTGGGGAAAGGAATAAAAACATACAGTAACTCCACAGGGCATAAAACATTATCAAAATTCCAATGACTATTGCATTTTACATTTTGCAGCACTTGAAACAGCAGACAAAGCTTTAGGTGGCTGCAAAGAAAATTCAATCTATAAGCCTATTAAAAGTCCTTAAAGCAGCAGTCTTAGTAAGTAGCTAATGCTGGTGTTCTTGCAGTATCATTATCCATTTTGCTGCTTTATTTTGTGTATATGCATTTTAACAGAATGGGGTCCAGCTTCAAGTGACCGCTGGTGACCCTTGACCAGGTGTAAATGGGAGTCACGGTTACTACACTGCCTCTCCCTTGGCTTTAGCCCTCCAGCTACTGTGCACAATACTTTCAGAAAACTGGCTGAAAATTATGGGAAATATAGTTCCCAAGAGTCCATAACAGTTGGAATGCCAATAGCTATGCATTATTGCCCCAAAGCAAGATGGAACACAAGTTCAAAGTGTCCAGGAAGGAATGGATTTACTTAGCAGTCACATAAAGCGTTTTATACAAAGTAGGATATTCCACATTTCCCAAATCTTTCTTCTGATGGGTATCAAACTGGCTCGCATTCAATCTGTCTAGTCGGTCTGTTCACAAGTCTGTTTCTCTGTTTTTCTATTTGTTTATCTATATCCTCACAAAAGGGGAATAAGAGATCTGCTCCTTAGACTGTCCCCTCCTATATTTCATGTTGGCCTTCTCTAAGTGTTAAAGGTTATTTAATCTACTCCCATACAGACACTATAAGTTCTAACTTATCTTTCCTTTGCTATTATCATCACAGTTTAAAAGGGACACTCTAAACAGAAAAACAAATTAATCTTAATGACAGACCTTTTGTCATAGAAACAGCAATGTTTACATTTTCACTAAACCATACTTCTAGTTTCTCTCAGACTGAAAGCTTCCAGAAGTGCTCCCTCGTGGAAGACCTTCCTCCTGGTTAAGATAATCCTATATACATGTTAACATGCATTGCTTCAAACTTTTTTCATCTTCTGACTACTTATTATTATGATTAAACAAACTATTGTAACTTATTTGTCCATTCTTTTAGATTTAGCATTTGCAATATGGACATGGTGAGTTGAAGGAAGGAGGATTATGCCACCAGAAAAATTGTATCAACAATCCAATCTTTCCCTTCTATTCATTTCTATTCAAGCCTACAGTATCTGTCAGACTGATCTCCATGCTCTAGTGCTTAGGACTCCACAATAAAGCTACAAAACACTTTATTCCTTCCAAAAGGAAAGACAGTCGATCAGTCTGTCTGTATGTTTCGCAAGTGTTTAGCTTAGTAATAAGCACCCAAGCTGAAAGATAAACATTATATGGTCAAATTCCAGGGTCCCAGGTTTAATTGAAGGCAGGGAAAACTTCACAATTTCAATGCATCCGTATTAAGTCAATAAAATGAACGTAGCCAAGTTTGGGCAACAATACTATATTTTCTTCTCCTTTTATAAATATGAATGCATGTATGTACCTTCTTGGTTAAATAATTTCATAGTATTAGATGTCACAAGTCATGCCTCTCACTTAATGATTTTCTTTCTGAACATTATTTGTTAATATAACATGTAATGAAACATAATAAACTTATGATATAAAATTCAAGCAGGTGCACTTTCTTGGGTTACTCAAATCATATTTCCAGTATGAGCTTTGAATCACAAATAGTATAATTATGTGCAATACATATTTTCATAGGGACAAATGGAATGTTATTTACTTTTTTTTAGTAGTGTCTTACATTGCAAACAGGATAAAAAAACAATAAATAGAAAAAAACAAATAAAATAAGCATTGCTTTCTGAAATCACGCAGGAGTTATTTTGAAGATTTACATGACATTTCAAACAAATGATAAGATTGGATACTATTAGACCCTGAAGGCTTTTTTCTACAGATGTTGACACTTAATCCCAATATTTGTTGGAGAGGCTTTGTCTTGGGATCCTTGGTCAGCGTGTTATAAATTGATCTGACAGAGTAAAGTAACGAGATGCTTTGTGTTGTTTCATTGGGATGGCCTCCAAGAAAATCACAATACTGACAGAGAGTGTATTGATTCATCATGGTGAAGACTGGGAGACGGAGATATTATTACTTCTTGTTGCCACTCTTTGACTGCTGGTGAGATATGTGTTACATTGCACAGCAGTCAAGTGCTTAGCTATCAGAGCGGGCTTCGTGGTTAATTAATAAAATACTAAAGAAAACAAAAAGACAATGTAAGTACTGCTTAATTTTTAACAAACGGATGAATGTCTGAAAGGTGGCCGGAACAGGAATTACAAATGGTCTTTAATGACACCCCTAACATCAAATCTATTTACCAGGGGTAGGCAACCTTCAGACTACATCTCCCATAATGCTCTTACAGTCCAAATGCTGAGAAAATATCAGGGTAAGTGTAGTTTACAACATCTGGAGTGCCAAAGGTTGCCGACTCCTGATATGTACTATTTCCATTGGCAAAATGGAAGCAGGTGCAGGAATATTTACATTCTCCCCTTTCTTTCTGCCTTTGACTCATCAATATTTAACATTCCCTGTCAGTTTTTATTTGTTGCTGCTAAATCTTTCTGAGGCACCTTTATCATACTTCTTTTTACAATACTTAAAAAAATAAAAATAAAAACAAAATTGCCGAGCAAATTGATCTTAAGCAGTGGACATGTCACTTTATTCACAATCGGAGACATAAACAATGTTCCATGAAGACCCTTTCTCTCTTTGAGTTCCCTTTACCTTCAGATACCCTGTCCTTCTGATAACCACATATATACTTAATTTCAACCCCCGTCTGACACATTGTCATTCTAATAATAATATATTTACTTCATTTCAACCTCTTGTCTGACACTCTGTCCTTCTGATAACCACATATTTATTTCTTTTCAACCCACTGTCTTTCTCAGCCACCCCTAACCCTTACACCATAGACACCTGCACACCCTAGACAAGAACCAAATAATAATGCCACCTGTAACCAGCAATAACTGTTTATGATCAAAGAGTACTTAAAATGGTATAATATTTTATTGTCATGTGTGAACTTTCCCTGAATAAATGTTTACTATAGTGTGATGGAACTAATGAAATGTATTGCTCCTTTTATTACAATTGCCTTCTGTGTTCTTACTGTGTTCTTACCAAACATGTTCTTTGAAAACATTTGGTCCCATTGGACTGGTGCATGACTAAATTGCCTAGAAGTGATAGCTATGTCCCTAATTTGGTACCCTTAATTACGTCAGTCCCAGGTAAGGATACCAAATTAGGGAGCAATCTAATAAACAGCCAAAAAGTGAAAATTTAGAAAAATGCCCTGTTCTTAATTTTGCTGTTTCAGCTGCTTATAAGAAATAGATAATTCCATAATTTGCTATCCTTTTAAAATAAATGGAGTTGAAAATGATCGGTTTAACTCATTGCGAATTTGTTAATTTTCGGTCTGGCCAAATTCAAACTAAATTTGATTCAAAACAAAACGAATACACATCTACTGTGTATTCTTTGAATTTGCAATTTAAATTGGATAAATCATGCACAATTACCTATACAAGGACGTGTTTGTTTATTGCATTTCAAATTTCTCTTTAATTTCCTTTGCAGTGACTCTGATGAGGCTCTGGTACCCATAGGCCTTGATCCTAATATTCTCACATTTAATTCTGTCTTCGACATATATAGTTGTTTAGAAGAAATTAATTATACTTGAGACATCTCAGCCTCAGTGCGCGTTGCATTGGTGACTGTTTTGGAGCATGCACTCTTTATTTGATAAAGGCTCTGTCTGGACGTACATTCGTGCTTGTAGTCAGCACTGAACAATTTTTATGAAACTGGTTAACATTCACTTCAATCTAAAGTTATGTAATTCAAATTGGCTTTGAAAGGTATGTGTGCATGTCAGTTCTCATAACATTATCCTCAGCAGTATGGGGTAATTTAATTGGAAACTGATCCTTCTTGGTCGATAAGATACCAGATGTACTTGGAGAACCACCCTGAAATGAATGTGGGTTAAGGCAAGCAGTGTTTGCGTTACAAAACACTGAAAATGAATAAAATTGTAATTAGGTTTAGGCAAAATGTCAGTGAATTGGTTCATTAGCTCATTTGTTTCAGGTTTCTGTTCCTTGAACTACTTTTGGAGGATCTGACAGTCAGTTTAGATACTGACACAAAGGGAATTGTATACTATAGAAAGTTGTATAGGAACACAGCAAAAATGAGGACAGTTAACCAATGAAACATATTTATAAGTTGAATCAATATATATATAGCTAAAGAGGCTTAACAGTAGCCCTTACTAAAAATCAATGGAATCAATCAACTGAGGAAAGATCATTCAATTTAACCATAACTAGGTGTAATTATTTTTCTGGACTTCAATGTTTAACCTAAGGGAAAAAAAAACCATAAGGTCATATTTCAAATTTTGTCTCTGCTAAGCACAGTCGTTTAAGTCACTGTGAGTTAGTTAATTATCCACACATCTTTAAAGTGTGATCTGTTATAGCTCTCTCAGTAAGGAATCTGATTAGGAAACTGGTGGAATGATAGATGAGTTACAAAGAATAATAGCCTTTTATTCCCTTCACAATCACCATTCATTCTGTACTCTGACAAGATCCATATATCCTTTAAATATCTGCTTCTTATGCCTTGCCCTTTCCTAATATGTAAAAGAGCAGCGTGGCTGATTTGTATTTAATCCTATTCCTTTAATGTTTATTGCATGGTGGCCTTAGTGGTACGTCTCAGCTTCACCATGGAGATGGTATTATATACTCTTCATATTTGTAGACTCAACCTTTATGAAGGAATGTTTAGCTAATGGTCCTGACACTACTTTACAATGGCCTCCAATAAAAGAATGGAAGTGTTAAAACAAGCTGACTTATTATAGGAAACAAAATGAATTCTAAAGCAAAAGCAAAAGAAGAGGATCTATGTTGTAATATATGTCTGAGACAACCAGAAATTACAGCAGATGGCATGAGACAACATTTCTAGAAATGTGCAGTTAGTTTCATTGCAAATCTAGTTTTGTTCATATTCGCTCGATTCTGCATTTGGAATTATCTGAATTTCAGAACTGATGGAAAACGAAAACAAAACAAAAACAAATGGACCCATAATCAATCATTCATTTTTTTGATCCATTTGTTTCTGTAAGGATAGCAAATTAGGGAGTTTTCAATCAAGCAAAATTAAAGGAACACTTTAGTCACCTGGACCAGTTCATCTCCAAGAAGTGGTCTGGGTGCAGTGTCCCTATATTCACGGTTTTACTGCTGAGAAGAGGAACACTATAGCTAGATAGCTCCCAAATTCAGTGTCCCTAATTATGGCAATCCTATGTAAGGGAAGCCATTTAGGGAATTGTCTACTAAACAACTGAAAAAAACAAAAATAGGAAAAGCTATTTTTTTATTATCTTTTAGACAGCTGTTTAGTAGATAGTGACATTAGGGAGCTATCTACTACTAAACAACAGCTCCCTTAATTATAGCAATCCCCAATTAGGATATCAAATTATGGAGCTATCTACTAAACAACAAAAAAGTGGAATTTAAGAAAAAAGCCCTTTTCTTATTTTCTTAAATTTTCTGCTTCAGCTGCTTAGTAGATATAGAGAATCCTAATTTGGTACCTTTAATTATTGCAATCTCACGTAAGGATACCAAATTAGGGACTTACCTACTAAACAGCTGAATGGTGAAAATTATGAAAAGGGGCCTTTTCCTAATTTCGCTGCTAAGTTACTTAGTAGATATAATTAGTCCATTATTTGGTACCCATAACTATGACAATCCCAATGAAGGATAATGGGATTCAGATCAAAGCTGAAAGATCAAAATTAAGAACAAAAGCCTTTTTCTTAATTTTGTAATATTTCAGGCATACATCCTTCCAATTTGGGATTACTATTTTTAAGAGTACCAGCTATCTGCTTAACAGCACCCTAAATGTGTGTCCTTGGGAATCATGGCATCAGAATTTTGTTTAGATTATGACATTTTTCTGAATTTTGGTTAATTCTAAATCAATATTTTACAAAACACAAAAATTAACAAATTGGAATGAAACTAAAAAAAAATTTGGCTGTGCACAGGTTTAATACAAAATAACCCAAACAAATTCTGTGTTAGAGTGGTGTGTGCCATAAGACCTTAAGACAAAACTACATTAAGTTGAGTTCATAAGAGACCATAATTGCCAATTTGTCTCTTAGAGGGTAATTACTCACTTTCATTATGTAATTTAACTTTTTATTGTGTGGATCAATACACAGTATCTCACAAAAGTGAGTACACCCCTCATATCTTTGTAAATATTTTATTATATATTTTCATGTGACAACACTGAAGATGTGACACTCTGCTACAATGTAAAGTAGTACAGCCTACAGTGTGAATCTGCTGACCCCTCAAAATAACTCAACACACAGCCATTAATGTCTAAACCATTGGCAACAAAAGTGAGTACACTCCTTAGTGGAAATGTCCATATTGGGTGCAAAGTAGGCCCGGACTGGCCATCAGGCACACCGGGCAAATGCCTGGTGGGCCGCGATGGCCATGGGCCGAGGCTGTCAGGGTAGCTCACAGGATCACAGGATCTCCCCTGCCGGTCAATAAAGGGCCCGCGCTATCCGAACGCCGGCCTTGCTGCATTCCATGATCACAGATCTTCTTCACCGGTCCACATGTAGTGTGTTGCGGCCGACTGCGGGGGAGAGAAGGAGGGAGACAGGAAAGGAACCCGGAGGAGCTCTATCTTGCAGCTCCGCCGGGTTCCTCTTGCGAGATCCGGAGCGTTGCCATGGCATCTCAAGCTAGAGTTCACTCACCACCAGCACCACCAGGGATGGCAGCACGGTCCCCCCTCCCAGGCTAAAGTTAAGTTTGTTTTTTCCCCCCAACACACAATCCCTCCTAATATATATAGACACACAACACTCTCACACACAGCACTCTCACACACATCGCCCTCACACACAGCACTCACACACACACACACACATCACCCTCACACATATCACCCTCGTCATGGCACTCTCACACACAGTACTCTCACACACATCACCCTCAAACATAGCATTCTCACACGCACACATCACCCTCACACACACTAGATTGGACATACATATAGTAAAGTATTGGCATTCCAGCTGATTATGTGAATAAAAAAAAATCACAAACACAATTGCATAATAAGGTTATATACTTAAAACTTATTTCAATAACAGCAATATGTCGGAAAAAAGATAGTAGAGCAAGGTTAATTAGACAATGCATTATGTCATGTTAACTTTTATAGAAATAACAATGGTTCATGATTGTACTATTTCAGTTTAGAGAAATGATGAGTTAACACTGATCACACGTTAATCACATGTTAATCTCAGCAGTCATAACACCCCTTAATGTAGTATCAATGTCTTGGGATCAGGGGTGCACACAAGAGGGGAAGTTCCATCATTTTATTCTCAAGACCAAATTTATACATTAGGTACTTAAGCAAAATCATAATATATCTCTTCCTTGAAAGTAGGGAAACATTAAAGTGATTCAGTAGTGTTTGGAATATACATCTGTATTCCTAACACTATAGTACCCTCTAGTCTCCCATCCCTCATGGCAGCACTCTCTGGCAGATAAAGTATTAAAAAGCCCTCTATTTACTTATTCATGCTCAGCGCAGATATCTCTTAACACTGGGTCGGTGCACTGACTACTCCAATGTCATCCAACAGGGGACTTAATGCACAGCAGGCTGATTAGGCCCTCCCCATAGGAAAGCCTTGCCTCAATGCAGAGTGTGATGACATCCAGTGTCATTTAAGGAACTCAGAATTTGTTAGAAGCGACTCTGGCTGTCTGATAGATTTACCGAGGGGAGACTGTCTGGGTTGTCAGGTAGTCCCCCAAGAACGGGAGCAATGCCAATCACTGGCGGGGGAACGACGGCAATCGGGTAAGTACTAAGGACTTTGAGGACTTACTAGGTACGTCTGTGGTCGTTAAAAAACATTTTTTGTCAGAAGTACCTAGTACTTCCTTGGTCGTTAAAGGGTTAAACAAAATCATGCTACATCACAATTGATTTAAAAAGAAAATAAAAAACTTTTTACTTTATTTTATCTGAAATACTTCCATTCCTCTACTGTCCAGTTGCCAGACACAATACTATTTAAAGTTGCAAGAAAAAGTATGTGAACCTTTTGGAATGATATGGATTTCTGCACAAATTGGTCATAAAATGTGATCTGATCATCATCTAAGTCACAACAATGGACAATCACAGTCTGCTGAAACTAATAACACATAAAGAATGAAATGTTGCCATGTTTTTATTGAACACACCATGTACCCCCTTTGTGCCATTAACAAAATGGCCGATTTTGAGCCAATTCAATACTTTACCATAGGGAAAGCATTGGATTGGCTAAAATCGGCATGGGGCGGGGCCAAATGCCATTTTGCCCAATCAGGACCTCCCAGTGGTGGACTAAGGGGGAAGCGGAGGGGGCGGTCCGCCCCAGGTGCCACCTGTTAGGGGGGTGCCTTGACCCTGGTCTTGGGGCTGGAGGGGGCTGTGTGAGCTGTGCCCCATGGCAGCTGGGGTGTCACACAGCTCACACGGAGAGACCAGCAAGCTGAAGTGGCCGCACGGAAGGAAGAAGTGGGCGGAGCTACGGACATTTAGGGGTGGAGCCTATCCCTGAGCGGGGGTGGGGCTTAACACAGCACTTACAAGCTGCTGTTACTGCTGCACATGGAGGTGCAGCAAGAAGAAATCCCTGCTCCTCCACCTAACAGGCTCCAGCCGGGGAAGGACTTCAATGAATCCACTCCTCCAGTCCACACTGTAAGTAAGTATAAGAGTGTGTGTGTGTGTAACTGTCTGCCTGTAACTGTGTGTGTGTGTGTAACTGCCTGTAACTGTGTGTGTGTGCAACTGTCTGCCTGTAACTGTGTGTGTGTGTAACTGTCTGCCTGTAACTGTGTGTGTGTGTGCAACTGTCTGCCTGTAACTGTGTGTGTAAGACGGCCTGTGACTGTGTGATGCTTCCTGTTACTGTATGCCTGTGACTGTGTGTGTGTGTGTGAGACTGTATGCATGTAACTTTATGTGTGACTGCCTGTAACTGACTGTGTGTGTAACTGCCTGTAACTGTGTGTGTGTGTGGCTGTAACTATGTGTATGACTGTCTTCCTGTGACCGTGTGTGTGACTGTGTGTAACTGCTTGTAACTGACTGTGTGTGTGTGTGTGTGTGTGTGTGTGTAACTCTCTATCTGTAACTGTGTGTATGACTGCCTGTGACTATATGTGTGACTTTCTGCATGTGACTGTGTGCGTGTGACTGTCTGCTTGTAACTGTGTGTGACTGTCTGCCTGTAACTGTGTGTGAGGGGGTGCAGGGATTTTGTAGAAGGGGGAAGGGGTTTTAAAAAGTTTACAAATTTGTTCAATACATTTTAAAAAAAAATTAAAAAATATAACACATTTTAAAAAATCCCGGGTGCCACATGCCCTAGTAATTAATGCATCTCTATGAGGAAAGTTCAGCATCTCCATGCTGAGCATGGTGACGCTGAACGGCAGGGCTGCTTACTGTGCAGCCCTGAGCCAGGAAGTCCCTTCAGTGTCCATCTGAGGAGTGGCCACTTGGAGGTGTCCCTAGTAGTGATGTCCCGTTTATTCGCTGGCGAATAGTTCCCGGCGAACATAACATGTTCGCATTCGCCGCCGCGGGCTAACACATGCAATGCTCGGTCCGCACCCTATTCGTCATCATTGAGTAAACTTTGACCCTGTACCTCACAGTCAGCAGACACATTACAGCCAATAAGCAGCAGACCCTCCCTAGCAGACCCTCCCACCTACTGGACAGCATACAATTTAGATTTGGCATTCAGTGAATATTCTCCTATATAACAATGTTTGGTATTTAGTGAATATTCCCCTGTATAACAATGTTTGGCATTTAGTGAATATTCCCCTATATAACAATGTTTGGCATTTAGTGAATATTCCCCTATATAACAATGTTTTGCATTTAGTGAATATTCCCCTATATTCACTAAATGCAAAACATTGTTATATAGGGGAATATTCACTAAATGCAAAACATTGTTATATAGGGGAATATTCACTAAATGCCAAACAATTCCAAAGAACTTTCCCACGCTGTGTAAAATGACACAGAGCACTGTGATTGGATGGCTTGAAATCCATCCAATCACAGTGCTCTGTGTCATTTTACACAGCGTGGGAAAGTTCTTTGGGATTTTCCCACGCTGTGTAAAATGACAAAGAGCCCTCTGATTGGTAGGCTTGAAATCCATCCAATCACAGTGCTCTGTGTCATTTTACACAGCGTGGGAAAGTTCTTTGGAATTTTCCCACGCTGTGTAAAATGACAAAGAGCACTCTGATTGGTGGGCTTTAAATCCATCCAATCACAGTGCTCTGTGTCATTTTACACAGCGTGGGAAAATTCCAAAGAACTTTCCCACCCTGTGTAAAATGACACAGAGCACTGTGGTTGGATGGATTTCAAGCCATCCAATCACAGTGCTCTGTGTCATTTTACTCAGCGTGGGAAAGTTCTTTGGAATTTTCCCACGCTGTGTAAAATTACAAAAAACACTCTGATTGACTTAAACCAGCCAATCAGAGTGTTCTTAGCCTAATTGCAGGGCGTGGCAAGGCTTTATAAGCCTTCCCCAGCCCTGCATAGTTCAGTCTGCGCGGAGCCCTCCATGGCTGAAGATGGATTTTTTTTTTTGCGCTCTTTTTTTTTTTTTTATTGCGTCGGTTCTTATGTTTTTTTATTTGGCCTTTTTTGGGGCTGAAAAAAGAAGATTTTAGCAGAAAGAAAACATCGAATGGTAAGTTGTTTTTTTCTAATTTTTTTTACAGGTTCTTAGTTAAAGGTCCCCCCCTCATTATTTTTAGGGTGAGGGGGGTAGGTAGGGGGATAATTTTGGGGGGATTTTGGGGGGAGGGGGTGACAAGGGTCCCCCCATTTGTATTTAGGGCCCCCACCCGCCGCTCAGTGGTGGGGGCCAGTGGGGAGGACATTAGGTCCCCCCTTATTAGTATTTAGGGCCCCCCACCCACCGCTCAGGGGTGGGGGCCAAGGGGGACAGTAGGTCCCCCCCTTATTGTTTTTTTTAGGGCCCCCACCCACCACTCAAGGGTGGGGGCCGAAGGGGGAAAGTAGGTCCCCCCCTTATTGTTTTTTTTTAGGGCCCCCACCCACCGCTCAGGGGTGGGGGCCGGGGGGGGACAGCAGATCCCCCCTTATTGTTTTTTTTCGGGCCCCCACCCGCCGCACAGGTGTGGGGGCCGGACAGGGGGAGGACAGTAGGTCCCCCCCTCATTATCTTTATGGCCCCCACCCGCCGCCCAGGGTTGGGGGCCGGGGTGGGGGGAGGACAGTAGGTCCCCCCCCTCATTATCATTATGGTCCCCACCCGCCGCCCAGGGGTGGGGGCCGGAGAGGGGGAGGACAGTAGGTCCCCCCCTCATTATCTTTATGGAACCCACCCGCCGCCCAGGGGTGGGGGCCGGAGAGGGGGAGGACAGTAGGTCCCCCCTCATTATCTTTATGGCCCCCACCCACCGCCCAGGGGTGGGGGCCGGGGGGGAAGGACAGTAGGTCCCCCCCTCATTATCATTATGGCCCCCACCCGCCGCACAGGTGTGGGGGCCTGGGGGGGAGGACAGTAGGTCCCCCCCCCTCATTATCTTTATGGCCAGAAAGAGTCCCTGTGGGTTTTAAAATTTGCCTGCCTATTGAAGTCTGTGGCGGTTCGCCTGGTTCGCGAACATTTGCGGAAATATGCGGTCGAGGTTCGCGAACCGAAAATTTTATGTTCGCGACATCACTAGTCCCTAGGGGTAATGTAAACACTACCTTTTCTCTGAAAAGGCACTGTTTGCATGAAAATGCCTGAAGGGACCTATTATACTCACCAGAACAATTACATTAAGCTGTAGTTGTTCTGGTGACTATAGTGTCCTTTTAAGATTGAAATAGTTTCTGTGTTATCTTCATTGTGAAGGTATTTATTTGGAAGAAAAAAACTGAAATATGCATCAACAACACGTAAAAATAACCAAATTGAACACAAAAATATGTAAAAAAAATACTTTTTGTGATCTTTCTGTCCACCAATCGATCCATTATCCACATATTATTAAATCAACCCTCCATCCACCCATCCATCCCCTGTAGTTTGTAATTACAGGATTAGTGTGATGATTTGGATTTGACATGAGTAGTACAGAGTGTATAGTTTATGTTTTACTAACTGTATTGGAGTTTCAGAGGTATCAGACAATATTGGAGTATTAGACAATATTTAAGTTTACCTATATGATGTGAAAAATGTATCTTTTTATTCTTTAAGACCTTATATTCAGTTATTTTAAGCACTGTCATAGAGCTTTTGTTAAACTGGCAATAACTGAGAACCCACTAGAATATGACGATGGGAAAGGTGCTTGAATTTGGGATGGCCTCATCAAATCAGGGATGCTTATTATTATTTATTATTATTATTGCCATTTATATAGCGCCAACAGATTCCGTAGCGCTTTACAATATTATGAGAGGGGGATTTAACTATAAATAGGACAATTACAAATAAACTTACAGGAACAATAGGTTGAAGAGGACCCTGCTCAAACGAGCTTACATTCTATAGGAGGTGGGGTGTAAAACACATTAGGACAGGAATTTACAATCAAATAAGGTGGGCTGCCCTTTAGGAGAGGGCAAGAGACAGGTATGTGAGGTAAGGGTTAGTCTTGGAGGCCATAAGCTTTCCTAAAGAGATGGGTTTTAAGGCACTTCTTAAAAGATGCAAGACTAGGGGAGAGTCTGATGGCGGTAGGCAGGCTATTCCATAGGAAGGGAGCCGCCCGTGAGAAGTCCTGCAAGCGCGAGTTGGCCGTACGAGTGCGGACAACGGACAGGAGGTGGTCACAGGCAGAGCGGAGAGACCGAGAAGGGACATACCTATGGATCTGTGAGGAGATATAAGAGGGGCTAGAGTTGTTCAGTGCTTTATAGGTGTGAGTTAGTACCTTGAATTGACTCCTATAGCATACAGGAAGCCAATGTAAGGACTGGCAGAGGGGTGAGGTGTGAGAGAAACGACTAGAGAGGAAAATCAATCTAGCAGCAGCATTCATGTATTATGAATGTATTTAAATTACTTACTCCTCTATTTCATTTCATTAATATGAAAGGTTATTCAAGCACCGGGACAGTGACCTCACTGAAGTTCTGCTCCTCCTCCCTTGAACTTTTTAATGCTGATCAGGATCCGCGCTAACATAAGATGGCCCAGGCGGCCACCTTAGGGTGCAACCAGCCCTGGGGGCGCAAGATTCGACTGACCAGTTAGTCACTGCTGTGTAGCATGGCCGAGCCACAGACCGGGGGGAAGGAGCTTTGGAGCTTTGGTCTCTCCGATATGGCAGGAAGTGCTCACTGAGAACAGAGAACTGCTTCTTGTTAGACAGGCAGGGGTGCGCTGGGGGAATGAGACAAAATGGAGGCGGCTGGAGTAATGAGAAACATTGGGGGGAGCTGGGAAAATTAGACACATTGGGTTGCTGAGAGTATGAAACACATTGAGTGGAGCTGGGGGAATAGAACACATTGGGGAAGCTGGGTGAATGAGACACATTGGGGGGCTGGGGAAATTAGACGCATTGGAGGCTAAGGGAATGAGGCCCATTGGGGAAGATGGGGGAATTAGACACGTTGGGGGTTGGGAGAAAGAGACACATTGGGGGAGCTGGAAGGAATGAGACACATTAGGAAGAGCTCAAGGAATGAGAAACATTGGAGGGCTGAGGGAATGAGACACATTAGGGGGCTGGGGGAATCAGACACATTGGGGGAGCTGGTAGAAAGAGAAATATTGGGGAGATGGGGTATGAGACACTTTGGGGGATTAGGGGAACGAGACACATTGGGAATGGGGGAATGAGACACATTGGAGGGCCGGGGGAATGAGACACATGGGGGAACTGGGGAAATGATACACATTTAGGGAATGAGTCACATTGGGGGAAACTGGGGGAATGAGACACATGGGGGGCTGGGGGAATGAGGCACACAAATGGAGGGGCTGGGGAGGAAATGAGACACTTGGAGGCACTGAGGGATGAGATGCATGTAGGGGCTGGGGAGAGAAAATGAGACAGATGGAATTGAGAGGCTGGGGGAAATGAAACACATGGAGGGGCTGCAGACACACACAAAGAGACATAGGCTGAGTGACAAAAAGATAGGGTGCTGGGGAAAGAGAGACAGAGGGGCTGGGAAGGGGAAAAAGATACACACAGAGGGGCTGTGGGTGTACAAAAATGCACAGAACGGCTAGGGAAGGGGCAAAAGAGACAGCCATTGTCTGGAGATGGGGTAAAAGAGATATACTTAGGTTGAGGGGCGACACATACAGGGGCTGAGGGGGAAGGATACAAAGAGACAGAAATGGGCTGTGGGAAGAAAGATACGAAGGGGGGAAGAAAGACGACAAAATGCATCTTTGCCTGTTTAGCCAAAATCCTTGGATCGGCCCTGATGCTGATGTGCTCAGTCAGATGCTTCAGTCATTTGCTGATAGAGAATCACTGGGACAAATGGTGCATGTGTGGCAATCACAGCAATTTAAACCAATGTTCTCCATAAGTAACAATCACTTTTGCTTTGAATTACATTTAAAAAAAAAGTGAAATAAGAAACCCTCACGGCTGTCTGCTGGATAGCTGGTAGGTGTTACATGGGGTAACACCTCCTGATTTTAAATTGGCACTTTTATAAAATAGACCAGCAGGGTCCTGCTGTTAACCCATAACGCATTTCAAGAGGTATAGTACAGATCTGGGGTGGCTCTTTAACGTTGTATAATTTTATATAGTAAAAAGGTTTTGTTTGAATCTTTAATTTTTCTTTTCAATTAGATCAAATTGCTGTTCAGTTTAATCAATGACAGATTATACCTGTAAGTCATTGGCTTACTGGACTTGTAAAGGTTTTAGACAAGAGATATGCTGCATTTGCAAGCAGTTTTTAGATATACCCTTACTGAAAAAAATGCATATCTAAAGTTATGCATGCTTTCCTCTGGGGTATATCTACTAAATAATAATTTAGTAGATATACCCCCGAGGAAAGCATGCATAACTTTAGATATGCATTTTTTTCAGTAAGGGTATATCTAAATTTTTGTTGTTGTTTTTTTTTTTTTTTTTTACATATTTACGCAGTGGTGTGTCCTTTTAACACAATGTTATTCACCTCACAGCTTGCTTAAAAAAACAAAAAAACATAAT
The DNA here is from genome assembly GCF_036172605.1 of Pelobates fuscus. Lineage (NCBI taxonomy): Eukaryota > Metazoa > Chordata > Amphibia > Anura > Pelobatidae > Pelobates > Pelobates fuscus. The sequence continues at coordinate 162,553,722 of NC_086322.1, read as the reverse complement.
TTGTTTGACCTTATATATTTAAATCATTCTTTAGATAGCTAGCTGGTGTTTTGCCATATCTGTGGAATCAGTAATGGCCTTGTCACATATTCTGTATCTAAATGCCACAACAAAAAATACTAATTGAACTAGGTAGTTAATTTGTGTTATTTTTATGGCACTTTTTGTTTGCACATTGTATCAACTTATATTAGTGGGGTTTAGAATATGATCAGGACTTAAATGATCACCATTTTTTGTTTGATTTAGTAGGTTATTATCATCGATGTTCCTATTGTTTGCATATATACTTTGTCCCTGAGTTGATAGTAGTTTAAGCAGTATTTGTAGTGCATGGTATTTGGTTCCTTTTATCCATGGTGTTGGTAGGCAAGTATATTATGACTTTTTTAAGTGTCACTATTAGATATAACAGTAGGCTATGTCTGAGCCAAGGCATCTAATTATCCAGCAGATATCAGTCAATATTGCTAGTGGTATTGGTATGATCCAAATGAGCCAAAGTAATAAGTGATCTGGTTATTTCTATTATTTCTAAACAATAATAGGCTTAGTTAGAATCAAGGTGAAGAAATTACAGTGTTATTTTGGTTATTTAACTTTTTTTCATTCGGTAGCTGTAACTACCAAACACCGACCACCCCCTTGGCTCATTATCTTCAAAGAGACCAGTCAATTAAGTGCTCTCCCTGTGTGGCCGCCATTCATATAGTCGAATGCCACGTGCAGGAGAAAACGGCGGCCATTTTGTTCGCACAAAAGGAGGCAGCAGGACTTCCTGAACACCGGTCAAACTGTACGAACGCCTGTAGTTTTGTTCCCACGACCCAGGGGTGCAGTTTGTGCATTTGTTCGTTTTTGGGACTTGTCGAAATAGACCGGCTGCACAACCTAAATTCATGGAACTGTTTGTAGGCAGGAGCCTCGTGTGTGGTCGGTCAAAATTAGACTTCCGTAAAATTCCAAAAACCCTGAACTGATCTGGGTGATTTTAGGATATGTTGGTCACCCAGAACAGGGCTATCATGGGATATGATATGACATTTGTGGGGATTCTATGTGTTTTGTGAAACATTTGTTTTTTCTGCCTGGAGATAATTGAGTTATTACACTATCTGGCTCAATTATCTCACAGGCAGAGAGGAGGGAATTATCTGTTTGTATTGGGAGTGTCACACTTTGTCACTGTATTAATATTGGCTGTAACCATTGTGTCCCTGTACCCCACAAGGTCTATGGGGGAGTGCCCCTTGCATGGGGACTTGCATAAAAGCCAGTGGGGCACCCATTAAAACCTTTCCTGTTACACCCTTCATCTAGTTTCGGCTGATGTTTGGGTACCTGTCTACTTTACTGGGAGAATCTATTTGGGAGACTGTAATTCGTATGGAGAATCGTTCGACTCAGCACCCGAACTGCGAGCTATAATCACTCTGACTTAGGCAGTTCGGGATGGAATAGACAAACGGGTAGCTGTTATACCAGCGTTCGTTACACAATGTTTCAGCTGTAAGGACTCTAAGATAAAAGTTCAGTGCTTCCATGCAGAGTGTGGAAACACTGAATGCCAGTGCCGCACCTTGTGCAGCATTGACCCAGGAAGCACCTCTAGATGCTGTGTGAGTGACTGCCACTAGCGGTGTTTTTAGGCAGTAATGTAAACACTGTCTTTTCTCTGAATAGGTAGTGTTTACATTAAAAAGCCTACAGTGATAGGAAGTAGACACCAGAACAACTACATTAAGCAGCAGTTGTTCTTGTGACTATAATGTCCCTTTAAGATATGATTCTTTATCCTCTTCTTTTCAAAAGAACTTTCATTTAATGTATTGAACTAATAATATAGACATGGAAAAAATAAATATTAGGTTCGCTAAGAATAGTTTTCATTGCTTCTAGTCTCTTGTTTTCTTTGTTCTATAGTGGTGTGCACTTATATACATTTGTTTATTGTATATTATTTCTTAATTTGATTTCTAATGCTCCTAATAAACATTTTCATTTTGTTATACTATATAGATTTCATACAGAAAATATAAAATAATAACACAAGAATGTACATCCAAGTAAAATGATCAACAGAGTAGCTGCCTGACCGTTTCTTAACAAACAGTAATCTGACTCACCAAATCGTAATGCAAGCTGTGTTTAGTTGAAGTAATGGTTGATGGCTGATTTACTTCAAATAGTTTTGGTGGAATAAGCACAGTCAATATGCTTACTCAGGTATCAGAAGGACGATTAACAAAGGTGAACTCAATGCCAAGGTTTGTGCAAACCTGATCTATATCGTTAGGTGACACAAGATATCTCATGGCAAAACGAGATAGGAGATTATTCTCAGCTGGCAAGTCTCAGGTCCCCTTCCAGTCCATAAAATGAATACCTTGAATAAATCCCGAAGTTAGCTCACAATGCAATGTTCCACAAGGCTGAACTTGATGCCTACAGCTGCCAAATCTGTTTACAATGAGACAAAGTAGAAGTTTAGATTTTCTTCTTAGGATTTGATCTTGATGTTAGACAATGTGCAAGCTATTAATTTTCCATTCCTATCAAATAGTTTACAGAAAACATTTGCATCTAAACAACAGAATTACAGTAAAGCAATACTGCCTATTTATATGTCCACACTACTCTTGTGCACACTTTTACATGGGATATGAAGGATGATGCTTTTCTGTCATTACAAGCGCACAGGTCGACCCTTGGTAGAATTGCCCAGGTATCAATACAATTTGATGTAAGCCAGTTAACATTTGTCCTCATATTCTCCAGCAAGCTATGCCTCATGAACCTTATCCATAGGTTTCTAAACAAATTCTTCTTTGCAGTAAAAAAAACCCTGCAAGGAATACCCTTATATGATAGGTAGGATAAATCCTTATCTTACTCGATGACAGCTATGAATGTAAATTGGATGAAACTAAATCCTCAAGGGTGGCAGATGTATGTGGATATTTCTCATTCTCTTGACATTGAATGGCATTTTGTGCTTCAATGGCATGGTTGTAGAGTCATCTTTCTCATTTTTGGTCTTGAGCTCCCTGCTGCTATAAAAACAACAACAAAGAAAACTATTTTTTTTTTACCTGACAAAGCTGGTTTTATTTACACGAAATACACCCTGAAACAAATATTTTATTTGTTAACAGCACTGTAACTTTAAGCAATAAAGATTGCAACAATTGTTAAAGGGATACTCTTAGCGCCAAAGCAATTCTAACTTAATGAAGCAGCTCAATTCTCTGCCATTTAGAAGTTAAATCATTTTTGCTTCTGTTTATACAGCCTTAGCTAAAGCTCACCTTTCTGTGACTCATGTCTCTATGAAAACAAATGGTTGAAAAGGACACAATATTCACCCGAACCATCAAAGCTCGAAGTAGTGGTTATGGTGTCTATGCCATGTCCCTGCCAGCTTTTCAATGTAAACGTTGCCTTCTCAGAGTGTGCAGCACTTATTTTCAGAGTCTCCACACACTGCATTGAGGCACTGAATGTTACCCATAGAGATGGATTGATTCAAGTCCAGAGAATGTAATGTGCAAGCCCTATATTTGACCCTGTAACTTTCCAAAACACCAAAAACCTGTACATAGGGGTACTTTTGTACTCATGAGACAATGCTGAACACAAATATGAATATTTGAAATCAGTAAAATGTATCATGATGATTGTATCATCAGTGAACATGCAATTTTTGTGTGAAAGATGGAAAAAACACTAATCGCTACCTTTAGCCAGGGTTTGTCACTAAGTGGCTACTAAAATAGACTGGACATAACTTGGGTTGTCTACTTTTACAGAACTTGGGGGAAAAAATCGTTATTCTCACACCTTTTCTTTTAGATTTTATTCATATTAAATTATGTTTTATATATAAATATTTGATGTAAAATGAAAGTCCTGTTTCTCCTAAATAAAATTATATATAATAAGTGTGGGTGTACTTAATATAAAAGAGGTAAAGTACAACAGACATAAAGTTCAAATTCTAGTGTTTGGTTACATTTTATTTTAGTCAGAACGTGTAGAATTGCCCTCGTCCTTTAGTGGTTAAACTAAAGTTATTTTAGTGCGTTAGTGCTTAATATCCATGAAATTGTTGATATATTCATAATTAAACTTGTATACACAGATTTTACATTCTATTTGCATGGATATTTGTTTTTTGTTGTCTGGTTGTATCAGTAATGCTGGAATGATTTCTAGCACATATAGAAAGAAGAAAGGAGGTGAAAAATCACACATTTACAGTTATAACACAGCTTTTAGCTGAGCTAACCATCATCAGACAGCTTTATGTACAGAGGAATCCAGCCTTTCAGTTTATAGCACTAATATTCCATTTCAGCGCATTGTGGTTAAATGGAAATGGATTAGGGTTAACCTGCACAATGACAACACTATTTTAAAGCATTATTCTATTAGAATTAGTATGAACAATATTAAAGGCCTTCTCTTATATAGAAAAAGTGTGTGGTTTATTAAAAGCCAGAGGAATCAAATTAAATATAAGCAAAGCCTGATTTCAAGCCCCAATACTGCTGTAAGAAAGTCAGTGCTCCATCAGCTGATTGTCTGCAATAAGCACAGCCTGATTTCCTCATCCCCATCCACATTTACATATGCCCCTCTCTGCTACATTCCCCCCTTCTCTCATCTCATGCCTTGCACTCATTTTTCTACTCTTTCACTCCTACCCACAATCGATCTCATCCTAGACCACATGCATACAAAACCCATTCACACCTCCTGTCACTTTCTCTCCTCCTGCTTCTAACAGCTGGTGATGTCTCTCCCAATCCATGGCCCTTCACCTTCTCTACACACACTATGAAATCCAGAAACCCCACAAAAACCCCACAAAACCTCATCACAATACCCTGCCCTTAACCCTCACTTACCAACATTCAGTGTGCACTCTGGAACGCCTGCTCCATCTGCAGTAATTTAAAATCAGCAGCCATACACGACTTTTCATCTTAAACTCACTCACACTACTTGCACTTACAGAGACCTGGCTGTCCCCCTCTGATAGCGCTACTCCTGCCTCTATGTTTTGGTGCGCTACAATTCTCACACACTCCCAGATTCAACTGTAATGGGGGTGGTATAGGCATGCTTCTCTCCCCTTAATGTACCTTTCAACCAATCATAACTCCCTCTGCCCTATCCTTTTCTTCATTTGAAGTTCACACTGTCCGCCTATTTAAGCGAACTCCTTTAAGAATTTCTGTCATCTAGTGCCCCCGGTCATCCTAGGCTATTCATTAAACACTTTTCTTCGTGGCTAACCCACTTCCTCTCATCTAGCGCTTGTTCCCTTGTACTTGGGGATTTCAATATCCCAATCAACAACCACAATTGCACTGATGCCTCTCGCCTGCTCTCTGTAACCTTCTTTGACCTTACGCAACGGTCCACTTTAGCAACCCATACAGCGGGAAACACTCTTGATCTCACCTTCACCAATCTATGTACCGCCTCTAATCTCTCCAATATTCCTTTTCCTCTATCTGGCCACCATCTGCTTTCTCTTGATATCGGCATACCAAAAACCCAATTGACACCACCGTCTGAACATCAATCTCACAGAAACCTCCAATGTCTTGACCTAGAGCATTTCTCCACTAATCTCCAAACTCTCCTGTTTCCTATCTCAAACTTCACCTGTCCTAGCTCTGCAACCTCCTTCTACAATTCCACCCTCTCCTAGACATCATGGCACCTCCTACATTTAAACGCAGCAAGGGCCCCTAACAACAACCTTGGCACACCAAGCTGACTCAATACCTCCAAAAATGCTCCAGAACTGCTGAACGCTGTTGGAGAAAGACTCACTGTGCATCTGACTTTCTCCACTATAAATTTATACTGCACTCATACAGCTTGGCTCTTTCCTCTGCAAAAGTAAATTACTGCAATACCCTCATAACCACACTCTCCCATGAACCCAGACGACTATTTCACACATTTAACTCTCTTCTTCGCCCTATTGTTCCTCCTCCACCTACTAACTTGACCGCCTCAGACTTTGCAACTCACTTCATTGACAAGATCTCTACAATCAGGGAAGAAATCTCTCATCTTTCTTCTTCCCCTTACAATACTTCCCCTAATCTCGCTTCCTCTGCTGTTCTATGTTGATTTGCACCCGCTACATCGGAAGAGGTTTCTGCTCTGCTCCAGTCCTCCTGCCCCACCACCTGCTCCCTAGATCCAATTCCCTCGCATTTCATCTTTATTATGTCTTCTTCTCTTTCTCTACCTCTCAGTAAAATTCTCAATCTCTCTCTCTCTTCTGGCATATTTCCATCTCCCTTCAAACATGCAACTATAACCCCAATTCTAAAGAAGCCCAACCTTGACCCTAACTCCCCATCCAACTACCGTCCTATCTCGCTTTTGCCTTTTGCATCCAAGATCCCTGAAAGAGTTGTGTATGTGAGATTGACAGACTTCCTCGAGTCCAACTCTCTGCTAGGCCCACTTCAGTCTGGTTTCCGCGCTAAGCACTCTGTGGAACGGCACTGGCCAAAGTATCCAATGATCTAATCGCTGCAAAATCTCGTGGTCACTACTCTATCCTAATTCTCCTTGACCTTTCTGCGGCTTTTGACACAGTTGATCATCAACAGCTTCTTCTCATCCTCCGCAATATCGGTCTACAGATATTGCTCTCTCTTGGTGCTCCTCCTACCTGTCAGAACTTAACTATTGGCTTCTCCGATATCTGAAACTTCCGGGTTCACGGACCAATGACACACCCTCTTCTCTGACGCGGCTTCCTCACGCTACTTAGAGGAACCGCGCCAGATTCAAAGTGCTTGGTTATTTTGAAGTGTCTTATCTTCAGACCGGCTACAAGCAATCTCTCGTTATTCTAATTACACGTGTACCGAACAAGGACTGTTTATACCACTGACCTCCTTTCTCCAACGCTTTCACTTCGAATTACCTTTGGAACCTTCCAGCTTCATAAAGCCTCCCAGTAACGGCAAGTTATAAATTGGATCTATTCCTTACTACTGGCACCTCTATTTCTCTTCGTGCCTCCTGAGTTCTATTCATTGGAAAGCTATCATTATATTCCATATATGAACTCATCTCATCTACTATCTTCCTATTGTATTCCTTAAAGCTGCCGGAACTCATATCATCAAACTATATTCATTCCTTAAGCTGCAGGAACTTAATTCATCAAACTGTCTTCATTCCTTAAAGCTACAGGAACTCATCTCACCTACTACCTTCATATTGTATTCCTTAAAGCTGCAGGAACTCATCTCATCAAACTATCTTCATTCCTTAAGCTGCAGGAACTTAATTCATCAAACTGTCTTCATTCCTTAAAGCTACAGGAACTCATCTCATCTACTATCTTCATATTGTATTCCTTAAAGCTTCAGGAACCCATCTCATCAAACTGCCTTCATTCCTTAAAGCTTAAGGAACTCACTTCATCGAAATATCTTCATATTGTATTCCTTAAAGAAATAAGAACTCTCCTCATTGAACTATCTTCATATTTTATTCCTTAAAGCTACAGGAACTCATCATATTACTTTATCTGCATGTCTCGTTCCTTAAAGCTACAGGAACATTTATCATCTAACTATATCTATATTGTATTCCTTACAGCTACAGGAACACTTCTTCTCAAAATATCAACATATTGTTCCCTTAAAGCTACAGGAAGTCTACTCTTCAAACTTTCTACATATCGTGTTCCTTAAGACTAAGGAACCCTTCTCATTGAATTAATCACATCAAATTATATTCATATTGTACTCTTCAAATAACAGGAATTGTTCTCAACCATCTTCTAAATAAAACCTTCTAATAACTAATCTTTCTTTCCTAATTATTAATCTAGAAAAACCTAAAGGGTTTTCCTAACTTTATTTCTGCAGTTGAGTTCCACTCCAAATCCATAGAAAGCATAACACTACCTCTCCCAGCACTCTTTCAGTGATTCTTTCTCTGGCTCTGCTTCTTCTCCCCAACTCATCTCTGTTGGTGTCCCCCAAGGTTCAGTCCTTGGTCCCCTACTGTTCTCCATCTATACTGCCTTCCTTAGTAAACTCATTAACTCCTTTTGGCTTCCAATATAATTTCTATGTGGATGACACGCAAATCTATCTATCCTCTCCTGATCTCTCCCCGTCCCTCTTGACTAGTGTCTCTGACTACCTCTCTGCTTTTTCTAACTGGATGGCTGCCCACTTACTTAAACTCAACTTGACCAAAACTGAAATTCTGGTCTTTCCTCCCTCAAGTGTTGCTACTCCTGTGTCTGTCTCCTTCCAAGTCAACGGTGCTACCATCAGCTCCACCATGCAGGCTCACTGCCTAGGTGTTCTCTTTGACTCCGACCGCTCCTTCATGCCTCATGTTCAGTCTATAGCCAAATCCTGCCACTTCCATCTCAAAAACATTGAGCGCATCTGACCCTACTTAACGCCAGATGCGACTAAGGTGCTGATCCATTCCACTGTCCTTTCTCGCCTTGACTACTATAATCCACTTCTCAGTGGTCTTACGTGCTCTCAACTTGCGCCGTTACAGTCCATAATGAATGCGGCGGGGAGGCTCAACTTCCTGACCACCCGCACCTCCCACGCCTCACCCTTCTGTCAGTCCCTACATTGGCTTCCTGTAAGATATAGGGCTCGATTTAAAATTCTGGTTCTTACTTTCAAATACATAATGCTGCTCCCACCTATCTATCCTCCCTAATACACAAGTATGTCCCGTCGAGGCCCTTGCGCTCTGCTGAAGACTTACGTCTATCTACTGTCCGTACTCCTACCTCTGATGCTCACCTTTAAGACTTCTCGAGGGCTGCACCGTTCCTGTGGAACTCACTTTCCTCCTCCGTTAGATGCTCACCCAGTCTCCACTCCTTAAAAAAAAATAATTAAAAACCCACTTTTTCATAAAAGCGTATCAATTAAACTGTTAATAGTTCCCGACTGATTCCTCTCTTGAAACTGTCATTAGTCCCCTCAACCCCTCTGTTCCAACTTTTCTGGTTACAACTACATGTTTGTTCATCCACCTACTGTAAAGCGCTGTGAAATTTGTTGGTGCTATATTAATAATAACATTATAATAATAATAATAATAATATATTTATTTTATCTTCTACAGCACATTGGTAAGTTGGGTATATGTCACAATGATAAAATGATTAACTGCCGTCCCCCCACACTTACCACAAAAAAGCACACATAAAAATCACTGTTTAGTAGGTACACACCCAACATGTGTGCATATAATGATACATTGTTTAGATCTAGAAACAGCTTGCAAAAGCTGCAGATTTCTTGTCTAAAACCTTTGAAAGCCCTGCCAAGACTTTCTTTGGCTGTCCAATCACAGCCTTCCAAATGCAGCTCAATGAGAAGTTGTTGCAAAGCAGATGCTCTAGGCAATTGCTGCCACCTAAATTTAGCTCCAGTGAGCTATCCAAACCAGGAAGTAATGGGACAGCTTGTCTGATTGACAGCTGGGGATGTAACAAGGTTAATTTATAAATGTACCAATTTCTATTGAAATTAGCATTTTTAGTAAAATGAAAAAGAGATGATACACTACACACAAAACACTTCAGCAATCTGTAGTGCTTTAGGGGCCTGGAGTGACCCTTTGACTGTTTAATATATTCCTAAGTGGTAGAGAACAGTGAGACTACAGGAGCACAACCTATATACCAAAAACACTCATTTAAGCTAAAGTTGTTTTGGTGCTTAGAGAGTCCCTTCAATATCCATGAAATAGTTTATATTTTTCATAATTACTCTTATATACACTGATCTTACAAGAAAATTATTTGCATGGATATCTGTTTTCTGTTGTCTGGCTGTATCATTCAATGCATCCACTAATTGATTTCTAACACATATAAAAGGAAGAAAGGAGGTGAAAAAGCACACATTTACAGTTATAAAACAGCTTTCAGCTAACCATCATCAGACAGCTCTGTGTACAGAGGAATCCAACCTTTCAGTTTATAGCAATAATGTTTATTTTCAGTACATTGTGGTTGAATGGAAATGGATTAATGTTAACCTGCGCAATGACAACACTCTTTTAAAGCATTCTTCTATTATTCTATTCAATTTAGTGTGCACAATATTGAAGGCCTTCTCTTATTATATAGCAACAGTGAGTTACCTATTGGAAGCTAGAAGATGCAACTGATATATTTATTATTCCTTCTACACATTGGGGAGTTGGGAACGTCACAGGCGCATTGTTGCCACATGGGCTGGTGGAATTAAAAACCCCTGTTTTACCTAACCCAATTAAACATGGATACTAGCATTATTTTGGTTAAATAAGTCCACAGTTTTATTAATAATAATTCTAAATTAACATATAACATGAGAATTAAATAAAGTGATTGTCCCAACCCACCCCTACAACATAACATATCCCCCAGTCATAAAAGACAATAACTGAATAACCCATACTTAAACAATCAGCATTAACATATAACAAACAATTAACATCATTACCACAAATAAGTAAAGTGCCAATTACTTCAATAAAGATGGATAACCCTACATCCACCAGGTTCTGAGCTACTGACGAGTTTGATACCTACCAAACTTACTAAGAACCATATGAACCGCTTCTTAACAAGCTGAATAACTACCCTGTACTTTATGAATAACAAAGCTTGCTTACCCCTAACCTTCAACTCACTAAAAACAGAGATTAAACCCAACACCTAACCACAAGGGAGGAAGGGAGGAACAGATTCAGCCAGATAGGCAAATTAAATTGAATAAATCAAAAATGGATGCATATTTATAATAGCTTAACCCATACTAGCTATAACCATCCAATCACAACATACCTTCCACCTAAGCTTGCTGCCTCCTAGCTCTGTCAAGTCCCTTATTCACTAAGCTGCGCTAGTTCCATGGGGCTACATTATGTGCTATAAAGATCAGGTGATCAAGATTCAATTGCATTTAGCTGTTTCCTGAGCACCTTAAGGGGAGACATCATTTTTCCTCGAGCCAGTGGAGGGTATCAGTCCCCTGAGTCGGATGAGGACTCCACTCCGTCTACGAAAGGAGACATCAGGAGTCTTCTGACCAAACTGAGAGATGTCTGGAAGGCCGACCTATGGTAGGCCGAAGCTGAAATTGGAGTGATTCACCAAAAGATCACTGCGGTGGAGGCGAGGGAGACAACCGAGATGGCAAGCTACAGGAAGCACAGAGCCAGATCAAAGGGCCCAAAAAAAAGTCCACCAGCTAAGCCGTGAAGTAGCTACACTGGAAGCCCGCCACAGATGCCGTAACATCCGCCTCCGAGGTATCCCAGAGACTGTAGAGGGGGAGGCGCTGCTGCCCTTCGTTCAGAGACTGACCACCTCCATGGGAATAAAGGGGTACAACGATCCCCCGCAGATAACATCTGGGTCCCGCAAATGCAAATCTGCCACAGAGCCTGCTGAAGCCCCTAGGAACATCATCGCAGTAACAAGAGATGAAGCAGTGAGAAGTGCAATTCTGAATCGCTCCAGGATCTTGGGGACTGTCACCTATGACAACTGCAAGGTATCTATCTACAGAGACCTGCCATTCCCGGTACTGATGGAGAGGAGGCAGCTAGCCCTCATCACCAGGAGGCTGAGAGACCAAGCTGTCAAGTACAAATGGGGACCAGAGGGTACACTAATAGTCCCCCACGGGGAAGAAACACTCACATTGTCATCCACTGGAGACCCAAAAGCATTTCTGCACAGCCTGGGCATGACAAATACACTGCCCACAGAGACCCAGATGAGGGGAAAACCCGTGAATAAGAGGAGCTCTAGAGGGGACAACCTGCAACCACCTAGTGACTGACGTAAAAACAGCAGATAACTGCCGGGCAGCCAGGACTTTGAGTAAGACGTGCAATAAGACCCCTGGTCTCTCATAAGCCAGACAGTGGTGCAGTCCAGCACAACCCTTTAATACACCTTGTATTTCCCGCTTTCACATAGGCCTCTCTGCCTAGTTCCTCCAGCTTAAGTGCTCCCAACAATAGCCTAAATAGTAATTCTTATGTTTAGTTATACTCGCATACAATGGCTAAGATGTATATTTCATGTACAAACGTTAATAAAAGGCAAATAAAAAAAAATAAAAAATAAAGTTGAACAACAAACAAAGCTTTAAATAGTGTAGAATATTATAATAAATACTTTAAGTAAATCCATGTTGGCTCTTGATGTAGCGTATAGGCTTTGTAAAATACATGTTAAAACTCATTGAGATGCTGCAGTCTGTACAGTAAGAGGATACTGTGATCAAAAACAAGCAATGTAGCAGAGAGAACATCTAAGAATTATATAATATGTATTACTAGCATTATTCAAGTGGTGAATATTTTGTGGAGTTTTTTTTAAACAAACTTTGCACGAAAAATGTACTGTATGCTGTTACAAAAAACTAAAAATGTCATATAATGCTGTCATATAATGCTGTCATATAACACTTAAATGATCATATATCTGAATTAAATTATTCTATTTATAAATATACATACACCAGGGGAATGGAGAGCTCACAACAACAGAGGCTTCTTGATGTCTCTTCTAGGGTTATTTATTAAAGTGAGAATTGTAGGTAATTCAAAGTGAATTTAGATTAAATTAATTTAATTAAAAAAAAAAAATAACAAGAAAACAATGAAATTACAAATGGGAGGGAATACATACAAATAATTCCCAACATTTCAAATGGACAAAGACGGACACTTTTTAATTTTAGAGGTCTGAGTGTGAGTGTGTCCACGGGTAGGGCTGTTCTGAGAAATTTTAGTTAACTTACTAATAACAATTCATGCACTTAAAATGTAATGTAGAGCAAGAGCAATGCATCTTACTTCTACAGGCTAATTCCTAATCACATTTATTCTAGTTTAAAGACATATTACTGCAAATATTATTGCTGTAAATTCTGTTTTATACCCAGACACAGACATTATGGAGCAAGAAAAGAGAGACATTACATAGTTACATAGCTGAACAGAGACATGTGTCCATCAAGTTCAGCCTTTCTCACGTCTGTTTATGCTGCTGATCCAAAACAAGACACACGTGCAGTTTGAAGTGTTCTAAGTCAGTGTTTCCCAACCCAGTCCTCAAGGCACACCTACCAGTCCAGGATTTAAGGATTACCCAGTTTTGTCTAAGGTGTTTTTAGAAAAAAAAGAAAAAACACCTTAGACAAAACTGGGTAATCCTTAAATCCTGGACTGGTAGGTGTGCCTTGAGGACTGGGTTGGGAAACACTGTTCTAAGTTTGCAACAAACTAGGAAAAAAAATAATCTATTACCCCACTAATAAAAAATTATATACCTGTATATTATGTTTTTGCAAGTATTTATCTAATTGATGTGTAAACATATGTACTGACTGATAAAACCACCTCTTCAGGCAGAGAATGCCACATCCTAATTGTTATTACTGTAAAAAGAAAAACTTTCCTTTGCCATATACTAAATCTACTTTCTTCTAGTCTAAATGCGTGACCTCATGTCCATTTTGATAGAAGAGAGGGACAGAGGCATTTGGACCGAAAATAGAGACTGTCCCTCCTAAATAGTGACACTTACGATTATTATTATTTATAAAGCGCCAACAAGTTCCGTAGCGCTGTACAATGGGTTGACTAACAGACACGTATTTGTAACCAAACAAGTTGGATGCACAGGCACAGAGGGGTTGCGGGCCCTTCTCTATGAGCTTACATGCTAGAGGGAGTGGGGTAAAGTGACACAAAAGGTAAGGGTAGGGTTATTCCCAAATCCATTGTCACCTAGTCCACTGCTGCAAAACGCACTTAAAGGACCACTATAGGCACCCAGACCACTTCAGCTCAATGAAGTGGTCTGGGTGCCAGGTCCATCTAGGGTTAACCCTGCAGCTGTAAACATAGCAGTTTCAGCGAAACTGCTATGTTTACATTAGGGTTAATCCAGCCTCTAGTGGCTGTCTCATTGACAGCCGCTAGAGGCGCTTCCGCACTTCTCACTGTGAAAATCACAGTGAGAAGACGCTGACGTCCATAGGAAAGCATTGAGAAATGCTTTCCTATGGACTGATTGAATGCGCGAGCGGCTCTTGCCGTGCATGCGCATTCAGCGCTGACGTCGGAAGAGGGAGGAGATTTCCCCAGCGCCAAGGGAGCCCGGATAAATGCCTTCCTCCCCCTTCAGCCTGTTGGGAGTGGGACCCTGAGGGTGGGGGGACCTAAAGACCCTATAGTGCCAGGAAAACGAGTTTGTTTTCCTGGCACTATAGTGGTCCTTTAACAAAAAACATCCCAATTTTCCCAGTATTCACACTTTTGTGGTTCCCTTATTTTACTGAGACCATTAAACATGCATGGAATTTACATAATTGTAGTTTGCACAGAATATTAATGTTAAAGTTCCATCAAATCATTAACATACATAATACAAACACTTCCTTCGTATTCCTTCAGTGTATTCCAGATATGCCGCAATGAAACAATAATATGGTTGCTGCAGCTAGCAGTTTGTGATTAATTATACAGCATAAATAATTTATAACATAATAGGTAAGAAAATTGTTCTAATTTATCAGTAATGCTGCTACATATTTTTTTTGTCATGGTTTTTATAAAACACTTCCCCGGGACCTGATGAATAAAAAAAATACCATACAAAGGTCACTTCAACAATTTTTAAGTTATGAGACACAAATTATCTTGTAATTGAAAAATGTTAGCTGGAGGCACAATGAGTAATATGAGTGATCCTTATACTAATAGCTTGGTACAGAGTGGAAGTGTCTGGGATTTTTAAGAGAGAGATGTTACTTTTTTGTCACATATAATATGCATGTTTACTGCAGTGTAGATATAAAACCGCGCTGGTCAAGCCCGCACAATATTATTGTTTAAATACACAGATTAAATTGTGTGCTATATTTGCCATTTCCCCACAATCTCATGAATACGCTGTTGTGGTTATGGTGCCAGGATTGACCTGGCATTTCCCCATTGTAAATAGTCAAACCATTTTAGAATGGTTTAACTTTTTACCTAGCATCTGTCTGGCTCTGCTCCCTTCTTACATTGCTTTTGCCAGAGAGATGTAAGCTCTAAAGCAGTGCAGGGCTAGCTCATTGGTTGAGAGTATCAACTGCATTTCCTGATATCATAACCACTACAGCTCCCTGGAGTGGTTATGGTACTTGGCATATCAATTTATTAGATTATACTTCTACTTCAAGCCTTCATTATCAGTCAGAGAATAAAGACGCCTGGATGGATTGTGTTGCTGTCAATATACTGCAGCAGTGTCCTTCTCAGGGATTGACTACATGGATATTAAACGATTAGTGCCAACAAAATATTCTTCAGTCTACACTTGGAAATAGAGTGGAATAGACTACAAACAGACTAAAAGACAGGCAGATTTGAATTGGTGCTGGGAGGTGTGACGCAAACTTTAAAGTGAACTTGTTTTAAACAAAATAAACTTACGTTAAATGCTCCCATATACATTGATTACAACATCTATCATAAAGATATATAATGTATTCACTGCAAAATATTGTGATTTATTTATCTTTCCTCCGTTCCTGCGTCGCTTCGTTGGTGCAGCACATTGTGTAACACTCAACTCCGTGCCATCCTCTTCTTTGTCTCCGGTCAGCCTGCTCTTCTTCATTAATTTACCCTGCTTGGAACACATCCCCAAACTCTTTCAGTGACGTTGCCAGCATGCCGTGTTAGAACGCAGTGACGTCACAGCGACTAGGGAGTTTCCATAGCAACTGCAGCGCTGCGGTTGCTCTCCCTTGCCAGCCAGTGCCTCGCCATTCACTGTCTGCCGATTCATTAACTTACAGCTGATAGAAAAACCTTATTTTAAAAAGGTTTTTCTCCCAATTGATACATTTGGTAAAACTGCTAGCATAATGTATAGATTAAAATATATGCTGTTTCAAAAGAGCATGGAAATGCCAATACAGATATTGTTTAAAACTACAATTGTGAATTAAAACAAGTTCTCTCCAAGAAGTTCATAATGAAAACATTGAATATTGTTTTATGTATACAGCTTCTGTGTTCTCTGAGAAATTGAATCACCAATGAATGAGATAATGTGTTATTTCGTTTACGTAATATTTGAGAGAGTGAGAGAGAATCATGCACCATGGTGAAGAATACCGGCAGCAGGGTAGCAATGTAGGGAAAACAGTATTTTAATGAATTAAACATGTTACTTTTCTATTCTCCAAGAAGTTCTCATCAATCAAAGTGAACAGCGCATCTGAGTTTATATGACATAATAATGTTTAAAATCATAGGTGGGACATAAGACATGATACAGATAGTGTCATGTAGACTAAAATACAAAATATTCTATTCAATATGAAAGCAAACCTTATTGCATTCCAGAATATCAATATCAAAGCCACTTGTTCTCATTCCCTGCTGATTAGTTTTGACTGTACGTTTTTACAAGCACAGGAATTTTAATTGTTTACTATACTTATCCCATTATCTCATATAAGAATAGTATGTCTATGTACTGTAGTACTAGGCTATAGTATTCAGATATCATTCCAGAAATTAACTGTTAAACATTTTACTGTTTGGGATGTATGGTGTTCACATTCTGCCATTTAATATATATATATATTCCCTTTTGAAATCATCACAAACAGAACTATTGTTAATATCATTATTATTATTATTTTTTTTTAATTACTATAGATTGTACCTATGTTTATCAATAATTCCTCCCCAGCGATGAGCTGTTTATGGCTTTGTGACATTTATATATTGGAAAAGAATAAATAGTTATATGACTCACAAAACCCATGAGACTACCTCTTCTATACATATATAGCTGCATTACTTAGACTCTATTTTGGAAATATCTGTATATGATGAATCCAATGATTTATTAGAAATGGAAATTCATTTTGTTACGAACTGCAACTTCATGAGCCAAATATAGCCAAAACACAAACCAAATGATGGAAAACAAGATGATTGATGGCTAGGGGACAGCCTCTAAATGTTTACGTTATTCACATATCAAGTGACATATTACCAATTGGTTTTAAAAGTGGGAGAAGGGAGAAAAGAAATACATCTATATTTACATATTGAATAATTTTGCACTAATCTTCCCCATTTCCTTTCTATTGGTTGCATTCTCACGTGATCTGTGAAGAAAATGGAAAGAAAAATACATCTACAGGTGTAGATTTTACAGCACACTGCTTGGCCCATTTTCGCACTATTTTGGTTTGTATGATTCGTTTTCTGAATATTTTTCATCAATTAAATTGACGAAGAGCTAAACTGCCATATGGCCAAAATTTGACTGTCCCAAAAATATATTTTTTTTTTAGACATAGTGGTTCAACTAAATTTGTCATTGTGCACAGTTTTTTTTATTTATTGGGTTCTTTACCCCAATGATCATAGACCCCATCTCAAATTCCATAAACCATCACATTTTACCTGGTGTATGAGGATGCCAGGTATTGAATTATACCAGGAGTTAGACAATCAAAGAACAGACCACAGAGCTTTTTAATTCTAGAACGCTATAAACCAACTCACTGTATTAGAAATATGACTATTCCATGTATCTTATTACTCAGGCAGGTCAGAGAATCCCAGTGTAGCATAGGGAATATCCTTATTCTAGAACTGTATAAATAAATATTGAAGGTCAAATGTAGAAGTCCACATGTGTCACAACATACGGTATAGAAACATTCCTTCACCCTACCTTGTGACACCTGTGGACTTCTATATTTGATTGTTCCTGGTGGGCAGTGGAACCCCTTGCACTCAGCTTCCTTGTACATTTACTTGAGTGTGCAGCACTCTCTGGACTTTGTGCAATAAACTTTCGAAGGTAACAGCATCCCAGGTAAGATCAGGAAATGCTCTAATTTAAAAATTCTGCAAGCTATCTTACTATATCAGAAGGATGTGCATTCAAAGGAATCCTACAGTAGGTTTGGAATTTTACTCCAGGACATTAAAAACCAACTCATTAAACCAGGAGGATGAGGATCTTAACTCTACTGCATAGTGCTAGCTGCACTATGCAAAAGGCTACCTTCATGGATGCAGTGAATACAGTTACATCTAATAGTTAGCTGTAGAGTTTATCTGTAGACCGTGGGAGTCTGCTTGTTGTCTGTTTTCCCTGCATAGCTGTAACCTGCGATGTTGTCAGTACTATGAAAATATTCTGTTGTATCTCTGTATGCCTTTCTTGATGATTATTTACACATTCCTTCCTTCCCCTTAGAGAAACTGCTGTCAACATAGAGCCTGCACCGTATGTTGTGTGGGATGTCTGTGTACAGCTGCTCAACAGAATCACCAGATATGTTTTGTTGCTGATCTTTACATAAAACACGGTGTAAAACTGTGAAACAGTTTATACAACAGTTAAACACTTGTGCCATCTCTAACAGATTTTGTCAAATACCTTTAAGACTCAGCTGTCACTCTATCCAATTGACCAGTAAAAAGAAAAAAATATATCAACAAATCAAATATTGATTTAAAAAAAAAAAAAAAAAATGTAACATCAGAGAAAGCAACTCAACCTGATCTATCATATGCCGTATAGAGGAAATGGCTTTTTCTTTGTGCAGGGAATTTCACTCAAATATATCTTCAGGTTTATCATAGAAATTGAAAACTGAAGACTTTACTTTTTTCTCTCTTGCCATTTCGACAATCACTCAATGTAAAACCCTCATGAATTCAGCTGCTAATGCTCCTATCTGGTAATAGGCAATTTAAAATTATTTATCACAAGAAGCTTCAGTTATATCGGTTAGGTCCAGACATCCAGATGTAAATCTGCTTTTCACAGCCTATTAGAGTTCAAAGGATAGAATGATTTTAACTAGCACATTACTTAAACAACAATACTATTTGCTAGACAGAATCCTGGTGCGCTACAACCTCATTACGAAGAAAGTATGAATACTGATTGACAATTAACTCAACCATCACCCCTTGCCCTAAGCAAAAGGGACATTTTTTGTCCACTTAGATTTAAATTATGAGCTTTTCTCCTTGAAGCTCGAAAACTTGAATGCACTCATGCTCAGTACACAAATAGCCGGTTTAATTTAAATCCTACGCATGGTCCTTAAATCTGAACACCCTTTTTTGTTCAAGTGCTTGAAATACTTGGACAAATGACATTGCTTTCTTTTTTATGTAACTTCAGTATAATTTGACCTGTGCTCTGAGTGCATTCTGTTGAACTGAGAGAAGCATCAGAGACTGCAAATTGGATTGGATTGGATTTGCAGGTTAACTAATGGTAAATGTGAATCTTGAAGGTGCCTGTAAAGTCAGACTACTTTAAGTAAGTCATAAAGAAAAATCGTTAAAGAATCAGCACAAATATTCATCAATCTCCTAAGGGTAACACTTTAGACGCATTAATTAAACAATGAATAAGGCTTTGGCTTGCCAAGTCTAACAATGATATTTCAGACAAAAGCTGACACAACTTTTGGTCATATTTTATGACAAATCAGGTCCCACCCTGGACCTAGGTGATTGCACTTTTTTCCTGATTTAAAAAAAAAAAATTGATTTATAGAGAAGATACTTCCTTGTATACACATTAAGCAATCACTAATGCTTTTTTTTTTATTTTAAAATTAAATATATTCCACTGGGCTGTACAATGAATAAACAATAGATACATATAACTGGCAAAACACATTTGGAATATAGGAAGAACTGAGGGAAATGAAATCTAGCTAGCTTTATTTTCCATAATTGTCTCAAAAGTAAATATACTGAAGACATGTCCCACTATATGTATCATAATTAGCTGAATTAAAGGGACATGATAAGCACCCAGACCACTTCATTTGACCTAAGTGGTCTGGGTGCCCTGTCCTACCTGATTGTCCTATCAGGTATTTTTCTGCTAATGCATACTAGCCTCCCAATCCTATCTTGATGATCTCAGCCAAGGAGGTGTGCCAGAAGGACGGAGACCTGCACAGCGAGGGAGAAAAGGAAAGTAAAAGTACCTTTTTTTACCCTGCAGTGGGGCCGGTAACCTAAACAGCCACCAGGGAACTATAGCAGTAGGAATATACATTTGTCTTCCTAATGCTTATGTTCCTTTAATATTATACATAAAATATGGGGATACATACAAAGATTAGCTAGTGATGTTTCATTACTATGACAGAGGTTTCTCTTGTTCTAGAGTAGTTCACAGCAATAGCATTACCTAGAGCAACTCTCATATAAAGAACTTCAGCTTGTCATCTATTTTTTTTTTTTTTTTTAATAAATGAACCCTTTTACACCTTCTTGGCTGTTACCCTGTTACTTCCTTGGAAACTCAAGAGGCAGGCAATTCTCAAGAGCGTCTTCCCTGCAAAGACTTCACAATAAACTGCAACACTTTATACAAGTGGAGCTTTCTTTGAGAAATAGACACTTTCATAACTCAATTAAGAAACGCCTCCCCAGCAGTCAAACAGCCGGGGATGTTGTCTTCCTTCTTCTGTTAGCTCCACTGAGCTAATTGAAGTAGCAGGCATGCTCTGCTAGATTGTGCCTTCCTTTTCCCAAGAGTCACTGTAAGCCTGTGTACATGTGAGTGTTCATAGTGCTGCACAAATATTTGGTCCTCCCTGGTTGCTCCTGCTGTTCACAGCTACTGGATCCAGGAATAGTTGCCTCTCTCAATGCATGCACAAAAAAGCAGAAGGCTTACAAAGGCACAGCTTTTGTAAGCTATTTCCTATACCCCCCAAAAAGCACGCATGTATTCTTTGGTGGTACAAACTTTGTCTCTGAAGTGTTCCTTGTATGACCTTCATAGAACCTAAGCACTTCTCCATGGCTATTATACATGATGCATTCACTGTACATTTTCTCTGTGAAAATGACAGACTCTGGACACACAAAGCATTTCAGCAAACTGAAGTACTTTATGTGGATGGAGTGTTCTTTCAAGTATTGCTAATGTATGCCTAAAAGATAAATCGCTGCATAAAAAGAAACTATATCACATCATTCCATTATACAATCTATAAAAACATTTCATAATAAAAGACGATTCGTATCTGAGAATGTGAATGGATTTGTATGCAAGTTGTTTTTTGGACCAGCCAAACTAAGTCCTGATTGAGCATTACCTTGACCATGGTCAGTTACCTACTAATTACACTTGATGCTTTGATTAAAGAAAGGTAAGTTCGTCATGACAGTGCCGCTTTAATTCTTTACACACCCAAGAGGTTTGTGGTGGGAAACAACAAAGAGTGCCAGAAATTCATAACAATAAACTTATATTTTGTTGATTACGTTCTTCAGAGAGCAAAATCATTTCACCAGGAATCCATACCTGAATACATTTCAATTGTAGGCATGAATCCTCACTCTTTCCTCAGGTATCTTGGTAGTTAAACTTCAGTTTCTATACCTCTGAAGTGTCCCTATTTATGAAGAACATTTCCCATTTCGGGGCCTACATGCCCCTGTCCCACTTTTCTATTTGAATGTCCTTTTTTCTAGTATATCCATATTGTCGGTGTGTCTGAGTGTACAACAGAGTTCCTAGTAAGAGTCTTCAAACTACAATAAATGTGTTTATAAATCAGTCTGTGTAAATAAAATACATTGTTCTTGTCCTATATTACATTTATGATATATAAATTGTTGTAAATCACCTACAATTTCTCATAACAACCTTGCCCTGGCCACACCCCAAGTCACACCCTTACAATTAAAGTGTGACTCTTTGTCCATTTGAAAACTTGGGAGGTATGCGTCAATCTGCCAAGTGTGCATACTCTCTTATTAAAGTCCTTCAATATTGTTAAAAACATTATCAATTGCAAAGTCTAAAACGTGCTTCAGTTGGACACAGATCTATCTCTTGTCTTTTGACGATGTTGTTGCCTCTTTACAATGAACTTTGTGCAAAGGAAAGGACCACAAATGCCTATCTAGGGGCATTATTTTACATCTATATTTGACTATTTCTTTACGATATTTCCCACCACATTTAGTGCATGGGCTTTGATAATGGTACATGTTAGGTATGTAAAAATATAGTAAAGGAAGGAATTGTTGAACATTTCTGTTGATCTGTAAACTGGGCCTAAGCTGAACAGTTTGCCTTGGGGCCCATAAACGTCTAGTTAGGCTCCTAAATACAGTGTCAGCTGGACAAATAATCTTCCCTTTTAATATATTGCCAAACGATTTGAGATATCTAGTTTGAGTCATGATTTAAATGCTCCCTTGTGAAACCACAAGCTGTGCAGACAACTGATTTACCACAGTTTCATTCATTGCACATCACTATGCAGATTTATGTTATATTATGTGGAATTAGCAGAGCATTAAGTAACGTGAAGATAAATATTAACATAAACAAGCAGTGCAGTGTGAAAAGGACACAAAAGCAGAATGAATTGCAAAACAGTACAAGTTAAGTAGGGAGCAGCACTGCTAATTTCCAAATGTCTATTTAGTACTTCACAGTGCTGGAAAGTAAATTAAATATCCGTCTACCGACTTCTGGTTGTAACTATGTATGATGATAGCAAACACAGTTGCCATGGAGATTATATGTGTCACGCTTGCTAATTTCGATACCCTGCATTAACTCTTCATTCATGACAAACGGTAAAGTTTATCTCCAGAAATTCTTTTGTACTTCCTGTATGTTCTCATTTTGTAATCTCGTGATATTTACTCTGTAACTGATACATGTAAATAACAATAATTTAGTAAAAAATAAAAATGACAGAATGATAGTTTTCTTATTTAGCACCCACGGGAAAATACCTGTTAAACGTGGTTTGTTTTAAATGATTGCTCTGCGTGAATGGCAGTAAGTGTTCACCCCTTGAAAATCCCATGTGATGACTGCAATCATTGAAGTATGACATGAATTGATGAGCTGCTCTGAAACAGCTACAGAAATGTATATGTGAGGTAAAGATGCAATACCAAGAACACTGAAGGGGTTTATTTATTCAAAGGTGAGCTGCGGGGAATCCGCACAAATTTGGGCCAATATAGCCATAATAATAGTATAACTGAGTTGAAAAATGTGTTATACTTACCAAAGTGAGAATTCAAAGGGAACGTTGAATATAAGGCCTGAGTAGCCGAAGTGAAAGCATAGCTGGCTTAAAGAACGTTTCCAGTTCGGCTATTTTTAACTTAAATTTGAAATTAACTTTAAATTCTCACTTTAGCGAATAACAGTGTTGGTCTTCAGTTTTGCATTCACCAAAACCCACTTTTTAGTAATTAAAGCCTACAGTATGTATTTGATTTTAGAATAAATTCATGTTAGCTATTTACTGTAAGACTACATTAAAATGACTGTTGCCTTGCAGGATAATTGAGTTTTGAGTTAAAGTGAGATATAGACTCCCAATCATTCTTTACTGTATTGGCTGCTTCTATCTCTGTTGAAAAGCGATCGTGTGCATCTACTAGGTTTGTGTTGAATTTTGCATGCCTGAAAGTTTTCAACTGTAAAGATAATTTCCAGGACCAGGATACTTGCAAACTTTAATAAAGGTATCTGTGCCAAGTGGACACCTTGCCTGCTGTAAATTTAATGACTACAGTGGCTTAAAATAACATTGTAGTTTTCCTTCTCTCAAAAAAAAGGTCTAATTTATTGAATACTGATGCAAGAATCCATGGTGCCGCAAAATATCTCATCAATATTAAAGCAGTAAAAACACATAATTAAGGACTTAAAAAAATATTCTGAAATATATTATTACACATTACAGTATATTGTAGTTGGAAGAACAAGGCATTGTACGTTCATCCTGCCTAGTGTATAGAGTTATTTATTTATTTATCTACCTAATTTTTAAACAGACATCAGTCTCGTATCCGTGTAAAACAGGTGCTATTATTACCTTGAGAAATCTTTATTCCTCCTCCTTATGAAGGCTGAAGAGAGGTTAGAGTGCAAAAGGTATGATGATGGCTCTTTCATTAAAAAAAAATTAAAATAAAAAAATCCGCAAAATAATTTTTTACAAAATATTTATGATGCTTGCATGATTCAATTTGAAGCTGTGTAAGGGCATTCATTCAGAAATGATGTTGGATGTTTGGCTTTTATCTAGCATGTGTCACGGGTGGCGGTACAAAGACCGGGACCCCTGAGTGCCTGATGATGATGATGATGATGGGAGTGTCAGCGTGGAAATGGACATTCAGGGCCTGGTGCAGGCTAACCACACGCCCAGGGCCGGCCTTAGGCATTTGGGCGCCCTGTGCAAAAAATCTTCACAGCGCCCCCCCTTCCCATCCCCCCCTCCCCCACACACCCTGTCACACACACACACGCAGACAGTCACACACACACACGCAGACAGTCTCACACACACACGCGCAGACAGTCTCTCACACACACACACAGGCAGACAGCCACACACACACACAGTCAGACACACACACTCACTAACAGACAAACACACTCACAGACACACACTAACAGACACAGACACACACTAAGACACACACTAACATACACAGACACACACTAACATACACACACACACACACACACACACTAACAGACACACACTAACAGACACAGACACACACTAACATACACACACACACACACACACACACACACTAACAGACACACACACTAACATACACACACACACACACTCACCCACATTAACAAATTTTTTAACATTTATTTAGACCCCCCCCAGCCTCCTTACCTTGGGAATGCTTGGGAATGCTGGGTGGGGTCTCTTCCTCCCTGGTGGTCCAGTGGCTGCTGGGCTGGGCGGGCGGCTGGCGAGGGAGCACTTCCTCTGAGCTGTATGCTCAGCTCCCTCGCGCGCTGCAGAGTGAGGCTGGGAGCCGGAATATGACGTCATATTCCGGCTCCCAGCCTCACTGTGCGGCGCGCGAGGGAGCTGAGCATACAGCTCAGAGGAAGTGCTCCCTCGCCAGCCGCCCGCCAGCGCCGCCCGACCGCCCAGCAGCCAGGCATGTCTGTTAGCCGCAAGGCTAACAAGACATTTGCCTTGGGCATTTGGGGGAGGCTTTTTTTGCCGCCCCCTGGAAAATGTCGCCCAAGGCATGCCGCCGCAATGCTAACAAGACATTTGCCTTGGGCATTTGGGGGCGGCTTTTTTTGCCGCCCCCTGGAAAATGCCGCCCAAGGCAAATGTCTTGTTAGCATTGCGGCTAACAGACATGCCGTGTGAGCTATGCGGCCGCAGGGCGCCCCCTGCACCATGGCGCCCTGTGCGGCCGCACAGCTCGCACACCCCTAAGGCCGGCCCTGCACACGCCCCCTGGTGTTGAGCACCAGCCTTTGTGCGGCCACATAGCAGGGACCTGATGCAGATTCTGTGGATCCCAGGTGCTTGAGGATATGCAGACCTTCCAGGAACTGGATAGGGAGGCTCTGCACCAGAAATGTATCCAGTACTAGAAACAAGGCAAGACTAGAACATGCACCAAACAAGATAACAAGACTAGAAGAACCCAGAACTGGAGCAGGACAGAAAGCAGAGTCCAGAACATGTACACAAGACATGAGGGAAACATGAACAGGGCAGGACAGGACTGTACATGAACTGGGAATACAAGACAAAATAAAACAAGACAAGAGATACAAGGCAAAACAAGAGGAGACATAAGTAAGCACTATATATGTAAAACATTGGGGATTTAGACATACGTAAATGGCCAAGATGTATGCAGCCCACCACTGCGCCAAAGTACTCCAATTACGGTGGCTCCTAACTGCCTAGATATGCATGCCCAAATAAACAATAAAACACACACAGTACTTAGCTGCAAAGAAAGGAGCAGAGGTAATAAAACCACTGCCTGCAGGACCAGACTGAAACAAAAAAGTATTAAATGGCAAAGGGATGGATGTAGCAACAAAAAAACAAACATTTAAAGGAATCCAGTAGACTGGGAATTCCAGGAGAGGAATAAACCATGAAATGAACCAGAAAACCAAGCATAAAGAAAACCAGACAAAACTAAACAAGAATTGTAAAAAGAGTACTGGATACCAGAAGCCAAGGCCAGACATCTCCACAGAACAGAACAGGATGTGACAGCATGCTACTGGTAATGTTTGTTGCACTATCTTTCCATTGAACCAGACTTGCAGGACCTGAATGTCTCTATGTTCTTCAGCTTAAAATTGTGTGAAAAAAGCTCAAAAGTTACTGTTAACCTGTTTCCTAAGAAGATGGAATTCACCTTGCCAAAGAGAGCCTGTCTATCAAGCACAGGGACATATGTATCACGTTAGCCCTAGTAGTGGAACACTTGAGGTAACAAAGGTGGTGCAACCAGGCCCTGAGTGTTCCACATGTCACCAGGGGTCCAGCAGGGGTGGAGGCGCATTGGATATCCCCCCACATAAGTCCACGCAATAGGCAGCTCTGATCAGGGTCCAACCCCCCTTTAATAGCACATCTAACTGTCACATCACTAGTTCTCCCGTACCCTGCTAGAAAGAAAGAAGCTTGCAGAGAGCCATGCAGGTGAGGAGGATGATGACAAGGATAAATATGAGGGACTAGAGAGAGAGGGACTGAGGAAGCTCGAACATAAGACTTCCATCAGCCTTAGCCATCCAGCAAAAGTTACCATTTTGCATAAAAAAAGGTAAGGAAACAGTAGGGGGGATAAAATATGGAAATTCTTAGTTATATATGTGTGTATGTATTTGTGTGTGTAGTAGTGTGGATTTGTGTGTGCCAGTATTTGTGTACCTGTGTGCCTGTGTTTGTCAGCGTGTATCAGTATTTGCATTTGTGTGTGTGGCCGTGCATACATCTCAGCTTTTTAAACAACAACACTGCCCACAAATACACCACTGCATTCAAACACCAACACTGCACACAATTATCCCCTGCATTCAAACAGCAGCAATGCACACAAATATGTCCCTGAGTTTAAATGCACACACTACATACAAACATATGGAGGTTCAAGGGTCTTTATACGTGTCCTGATATTGCCAGAGTTTTAGCTGAAAGGTTTTACATAATTATGGTCATAGCTATATATAATAGTGAACAAAGGACCACACGGCTTGTTGTCTATTTGTTCTCTGACTTTGAAGACTCTATCTCTCCCTAATGAGACCAGCAATTACCATCTATCATCCTGTAACATTGTTTGTTGTTTTATTATATACTTTCTGGCGAGCCAGCCAGTCTTCAACTATAAATAAAAATGCACCTTTGAATGCAAATGTCAACACCACACACAAACATACCTCTGCATTAAACACCAAGACTAGAGAAAAATACACCACTGCATTCAAATGGCAACAGCACATACAAACACTCAAGTGCGTTCAAACACCAGTACTACACAAAAATAAACCCTTTCATTCACACATTTAAACACAAAGATTCTGCTCACATATACAACCTTGCAATAATGGACCAATTATAGATCTGCAGTTGATAAAGAATTGTCTGAGTTGTAAGACAGTTGAGGATCTATCTTGTGGCCCCCTCTGAATTCTTGCACCAGGGTCCTTTCTATATTAGTTACGCCATTGATCACACCTTTTTCATGTAAGCCAAGCGCTCTCTCTTTCTAGTACCATTAAGATATATGAGCATATTTGAATAGGCACAACACTGGAACACTAATAAGGTTTGCTGTCTGATAATAGAGTAGAAATGCCAAGCATTGAAACTGAACTTGATACATAAGTAATATTTTTTGTTGTATACTTATACTTCTAGGGGGAACAGATTTTCATCACAAACCCAGCTCCCCTTATGTAGCACATGTTAAAACATGCCATTTTCTATAGGCAAAATTATACATTACCACTGGAGAGATCTATTAGTGGAATCGGTATAGACATAGTTAAGCTACGCGAATTTACTTAATGATATAAATAATAGTGATGTATGCTTTGGATTTAAGTCGTTTCACTAGTATATATTGTGACGGACCCCCTGGCACCCTGACTGGGTACTGTGGCAAATGTGCCTATGCCACGAGCTCCTGGAGGAGCCTGTTAGCTAGCTTCCTGCCCAAGGACTATGGGCTGTATCCAAAGACCCTGTTCGGGAGTTAACCTGCCTGACCTCCCAAAGCAGCTTTCCTGGGTGCCCCTGGTTCGGCACTTTCCCTTATTTGGAACTGCACTGAATGCTAGCTCCATGGTTGCCATTCACATGAAGAAACTCACAAATTGTCCTCAGCGGTACTTAACCGGGATTGTTATGGAACTAAATTCAGCATGAGAACTTCATGGGTCCCTGATCACCTCAGAGGGAACTGTTTTCGGCATTAGGTGACCGTGTGGTTCCCGGACAACTTGGTCCGAGATTTTGAACGACTTTGCAACACGCCAGGAGAGCGCTTTTTTAAAGGGATGGTGCCTGAGACTAAGAGCTACCTAAGAGCCAGCCAGAGCATCCTATATTTCGGACACAGGAGCTGCTGAATGTTGGCCGTCCAAAGCACCAAACGCCTTGGAACTGTTTTGGGCCTAGGACCACGTGTGTGGCCAGTTTCCTCTACACTGCATGAGGGGTTATTTTATGTTATTATGATGTTTTGGGGTATGTGTTTATATTTTTATGTTTACCTCTCTGTTCATGGGAGAAATTTAGCTTACCAGTGTTTAACACAATTATCTCCCAGGCACAAAGATTTATGGGAGGGGCTTATCTTGCATTGAATGGAGATCCCATGCTGGGGGCTGTGTATAAAAGCAGGCAACTTGGACAAATTAAACCAGTTCCTTTTCATTCTTCACTTAGTCTGGGCTTTAAAACCAGTCCTGTTCTAAAATGGTATGGTGAAAAAAAGTTCTCGG
This sequence comes from Pelobates fuscus, assembly GCF_036172605.1. NCBI lineage: Eukaryota > Metazoa > Chordata > Amphibia > Anura > Pelobatidae > Pelobates > Pelobates fuscus. Next base: position 162,524,810 of record NC_086322.1, on the reverse strand, counting down.
GTCTGATAGTTGAATGGGGCAATAAAACAATAAATAAACAAATGGTGCAGTTAAATAAAAAATATAAACAACCCTACGCGTTTCGTCTTATATTTAAGACTTCCTCACTACCGTGATGACAGACCCAGATTATTTGTTATCCCTGTGGAAGTCTTACATGTAAGATGAAACGTGTAGGGCTGTTTATATTTTTTATTTCACTTTGCACCATGTATTACTTAATTTGATTGCCCCATTCAACTATCAGACCAGAAAACGTTTCTTCACCATACCATTCTGGAACAGGACTGGTGTCTACAGGGCTGATTTCTTAGTGGGCGTTCTTTTTACATTTATCCTTTGAGTATAACCTAATAAAGTATTTGTTATTATGTATCACAGTGTTGCACTATGTTTACTATTTGTTTCCTTTTACATGTGCCTTCCTACATCTGATTTTGGAGTCAACATCATATTGATAATGCTGAATTTTACCAATTTTGTGAGTGTGAGATGTAAAAGAGCATTAATCCTAACTGAGCATTAGTCCTTACATTATCCTAACACTAACCCTACCCATAATGCTAAGGAAGCCAACTACTGATAACAGTACGGATATCAGCATATGGGTTTCCTATATAAAACAGTAAAGAGTGGTCTGTGGCCACCATCTACTGGTTGTTTTCAGTATTACAGGGAGATTTCCATGTAATCCTGAAATCTAGCATGCTTTTTCAGTAGATTACACTGTTCAAAGCCCAACACCAATCACAGTTGGCAAAATCACTATATATAGCCCCAGCTGACAGAGGGAAGCTCTTGGAATCAATTTATACTCGGGACCCACTGATATTTAACCCTGCTCACACCAAAAATACAACATCCTAACGTCAGGAAGGGGTTTAAACCAAAAATATATTTAGATTTAGATTTAACAGGATCTAAATATAGTTATTTCACATGCTCTCCTTTAATCTCCAAAACATGGTTTTATGACTTTCTACAAAACATACATCTAAGAGGGCGAAAATTACTACCTGTAACTTATTGCTAATATATCATTCTTGTGTACTTCATCAGACAGCTCTTGTCCCTACAACATTATTTCATGGTTTGTTAGTATGTTAATTACTCTCAAGCCATTTACTTTGTAATAGTTACAGTGCTATTAATCCTCTTTCATGGATTGTGCCATTAAAACCAACAGGACAATGAAAACAATGAAGTATTGAACAGTTAGACATGAAGTCTGTGGTAAATAAATATGTTTCTATTGAAAGGGAAAGTATTAACCACTACATTTACCGCTAATGACATAAACATAATATGTTTTCATTGTAGAGCTTCATAGCATTACCTTCATTTTTAACTCTTGTCTTTTCTTTTCTTCCTAATGGTTGGCTATCTCAGTTGAGCTCAAGGAGCCGTGAATTTATAGCTCTATGCCTTGTATGCCAAATATGATTTTCTCATAATTTTGTATTTGGAGCATTACATGAGATCTTAATTTTTATCCAAAATTTAAAATAAAAATAAAAAAAAATAATATGTAAAAACAAGAATTATTGAAAACATTTTCAAAATAAACTTGTGTAAAGAGTGGAGGTTGTATGTGTTCTTTGGTGGGGAAAAAAGAACAATGAAATGTATAGAAAATAAGAAAGTGCTATTATAAATGGAAAATATTTTAATATGTTAAAAGAACAACCCAAGAACCATAACCACTACAGACCGCTATGGTGCCAGCCCATTGTAAGTAGTCAAAGTATTACGCCAAGCCAACAGAGTGTTTTGGTAATCCTGTGTCTCCTTTACCCCAATGCTGAGATGCTTTGGTTCCGCTCCATTTGCATCAACAGTGCCTTCTAAGTGTCTGCTGTAAACTCTCTTGGTCTTCTCCAAGCACCATAACCTCTACAGCTGAGCATTGAGATCCATTGGTTAAGCCAATGCTTTTATAGTATGACCAATTTTAGTCAGGCAGAATGTCAGTGTACTTTTACATTTGCAAATTTCTTTACATAAATAAATAATTAGACACATGACACACATGCTCATAGTGGAGAAGGCCATCGTGGAATAGCACTGAAATTAACAAATACTTTTGAATATTGATCTATACAAGGACAATCACCAATTAAAGGATAACTTTAAGCATCACAAAAAACTTCAGCTTGCTAAAGTGGGTTATGGTGCAAGGAGTCTTTCTGTGTAACATTTCAGCGTGATAGTGTTCTGTCAACTTGGATATATTTAATATTTGTTTCTGGAGTGTACATCTACCTCTGGGTCCTAGCCATCAATCAGTCAGCCAACCAGACAATTTTGTCAATCGTATCCATCTTTTTTTATGGCCAAGCTCTGTGTGTCCATAATACTTCTCTATGAGAAGCATTTGATTGAACACTGCCCAGCATTAATAATGACGTTTGTGCTGGGTAGGAATGTGGGAGGATCAACATTAGATGCAGGAGCCAGCTCTGCAGCTAATGTAAGACAATATATCAACAGAAATAACCCATATTTAACAAGTTTGGATGCATTTTTATATTATTTAATTTAAAAAAATATTAATTTAGAGTTTTCTTTTAATAAAAGGAAAGCTCAAAGCTTACAAAGGGCTTTAGCAGTGGATGTACTGTAACTGAATTAATAGGTTAAATTTATTTTGGGAAAGAAGGGGCATTCATAATAGCAATAATTTAAATTTAGTAGGCAATCTAAGTTAGTGTTTGATATCAAAACATAATTGTTTCCCTAGAAAGCAAACTAAACTATCGATATTCCTTTTATCTGGATGAACAAAGAGTACCTTAGAAAAGTGTCCTTGGAAAGGCATCTATTTTTTCCAACCAAGATAACAAGTACTGTAATAACAAGCTGGTTGTTGTATACAATAAATAATTCTAATGTTCAAAAGAGAAACATATATCAGATTCCATGTAAATGAGAAGACATCTGGAATGAGGTAAGCCTAGCATTTGTAGAATCGTTGCCGGTCAATGAATCAAAAGGAGAGGAAGAAAGTGACAGCAAAGGAAGGTGCTAATTAAGGCTTAGAAAAATTGTGAAATATAGTGTGAATGGAAGTGACAGGAGATTCAGCTAAAACATGATTAAACAAGCGAACTCCCAGGCTGCAAGATTTAATGAACATATAATATTATGGTAGTTCGTAACTTTACCTTTATCAGTGATTTTATAATGTTACAAATGGAAGCACCTTTTTTAAAATCCCCATGGGAAAGGAGCAAGTATTTGATCAGCCTCAAAAGAGTTTTCATTAGTACGTGCTGCAATATTTTTCACTTTTTCCGGTAAATCGTAAAACTCTAAAAGAAGTGATATTTATTAACCAGTTGATTTGCTCTTTTCAATTTTATGTAATTTGCATTTAGCATTACTCTTCACTCTTTCAGTTTTATTGATATCTTGTTTTTTTTTTTTTTAATCTTTTGATAAAAATACTTTAATATAACTAACTTTACGCAGTTCAGTAGAAATTGCTAAAAATGATTTACCTCCGCTTTTCCTGAGTTTGGCACTGTAATTATATATTTCGTATTACCATGTGGCAAGGAATGCAGAGGGAAAGGACCCTTGAAAGATTTCGGGTGAGTTGAGATGAGTCGACTTCTCAATTTGAAAAGTATATTATTAGTAGTAGCATTATTTATAGTTCCAACATTTTCTGCACCTCACTGAATAACAAATATATAGGCTGCAATTTAATTCCTAATTTTATTGCTATGGTGCTTCGCCTATCCATTGAACCATAGTATTATTATTATTATTATTATTCTTATTATCTCCATTTATATAGCGCCAACAGATTCCGTAGCGCTTTTACAATATTATGAGAGGGGGGATTTAACTATAAATAGGACAATTACAAGAAAACGTACAAGAACGATAGGTTAAAGAGGACCCTGCTCAAATGAGCTTACAGTCTATCGTAAGTCTATAGTTAATTTCTTTATTCTAAAATACAATTATACATTTTATTAACCTCTTCTTGATAGTGAGAATTCAAAGTGAATTTTGGATTTAAGGCCAAAGCAGCTGATCTAGAAGCATAGCTAACTTAGAGAATGTTTCCAGTTCAGCTATTTTGCCCTTAAATTTGAATTTCACTTTGAATTCAGACTTTAGTAAATAAACTGCTGAGGGCACCCAATGGGATGTTTCCTGGTGGGCTGTCTGCCCCTGTCTGGGGCCGCAGCACTGGGCAAGCAGCTCTTGAGCTACCCCCTCCCTAACGCCGGGCTGATCCTCAAGGCGCCTGAAGGTGGGGGCACCGAGTGGAGCCCTGTCACAGGGGGGCCAGGAGGTGGCCATCTCTGCCAAAAAATGCCGGTGACCGGAGGAGGAGAGGGGGAAACAGAAGCCAGGTGGCGAGGGAGGTTGTTCTTGCAGCCTCTCACTCCTCCCTCGCGTGCCCTCTGTTATACCGGGAGGTGAGTGTTTGGCAGTCAGTGAGTGTGTGTGTGTCAGTGACTGTCTGCCTGCGTGCGTGCGTGTGTGTGTCAGTGAGTATGTAAGTGTTTGACTGTCAGTGTGTGTCTGTCAGTGAGTGTCTGCCTGTGTATGTGTCTGTCAGTGAGTGAGTATATGTATGTCAGTGAGTGTCTGCCTGTGTGTGTGTCAGTGAGTGTGTAAGTGTTTGACTGTCAGTGTGTGTGTATGTCTGTAAGTGAGTGAGTGTATGCCTGTCTGTCAGTAAGCGTCTGTGTGTGTGTGTGTGTCTGTCAGTGAGTGTGTGTTTGTGTGTCTGTCAGTGAGTGAGTGTGTGTCAGTGAGTGAGAGTAAGTCTGTCAGTGAGTGAGTGTATGTCTATCAGTAAGTGTCTGCGCGTGTGTGTGTGTCTGTCAATGAGGGAGTGTATGTCTGTCAGTGAGTTTCTGTGTGTGTGTGAGTGGATGTGGGTCAGGGAGGGACTTCCCACATCAGCATGGTTGTGTATTTTGGACATTTGATTTGTAACCTGTCCTCTTACATGTGTGTTTGCATAAAAAAGTAAAAGTATTAAAAAAATAACAAACCAACAACAACAAAAAAACATCTAAACTAATGGCTTTCATTCTTTATCATAATTACACTTTAAAAATAAATAAATGTGTATCACCATTTACGGATATAAAACAATTGAAGTGATTTAAAAAAATAAAAATTTAAATGTGTATCACCGTTTACGGATATCTAACAATTGTAGTGTTTTTTTTTTGTTTTGTTTTTTTTTAACTTGAATCATCTTTTATAGATATGAAACAACTATAGCCTTCCATGGTTGTAACAATTTACCTTAGAATAACAGTTCTGAAAATGGAACTAGCCAGCTGCATATGCTATTTTATTAATTTAGTGTTATGTCAAAGAATTATGAGGTTTCAGACAGCATGGCGGCCTCCTGTGATCATACCTGGCATATTATTAATGAGAAATAAAAACAGGTTGTTTTTAGCATGGACTCATACCACACACTCGTATGTTGACAATGATTTCACAAAGATTTTCTACAGCTCTGTTCACGGTTTTCACCCTGACAGTGCTGCCAGGGTGACAGATAACTAGACAGACTCAAGGCCACTGTGGGAATGAGGTCTGGCAGGACTTCATCCATCTTGTGTTTTTTCCCCAATGGTCTCTATAGATTATCTAGCATAAAAGTATTAATCTAGCTCCTCTCTGTAACATAGGGCGCAAAGAGTTCTCCTCCGCACCATAAACAAACTTCTGCTGTCACATCCAGTTTGTAAATAAAGTATTTTTCTTGAGCTTGCACATTTATAACTGTCATGTTCGTTACACACACCTTTAATATCCAATAGCTGCTATAGCAATTTATATTTTAACCTGTGCTTTTAGTTCCCCGAGAAATCAGCAAATCGCCTATGATATATATTTTTTGGGTGAGGGGGTAAATCTATCAGTGATGTGTTTGTTACCTGCTTTTTTTTTCACAGAAGCCCATTTCCTAGACAAGATAGAAATACATTAACAGACCAGAATGTCGGATGAGGGACTTTTGCCTGAGAAACATGTATGGCACTTGATTTGTGGATTATAACATGAGCTTCCCTAGATTTTGAGAAAATGAATAGGTGTTACAGAAAATGAATGTAATGTAATACACTTCTTCCTCGGCATTACAATGAGGCAAATGGCTCACCTTGGACAGCTGAGCCATATTGATGTACCCTTAGGACAAAGCAGCAGAGAATCCAATACTTTCAACTTTCAGAGCAAAAGTTAATATACTAGACGAATATAAATTCTTTCCAGCTAGGAGCTGCTTTGTTAAATTGCTATAGGCCAGCAATAATTAACAGCAGTGAGCTGTGTTAGTCAAAATATGACCTTCTAAGACTATTGTCTCACCTAATCTTCTTTGGCTGACTCATTGGTTTGGAGAGTTTTAAAGGTTTATGTTAAAGTCATTTTAATGAATTCTGCAATGCAGCAACAGTCACTGTTTTTATTTTTTTAATGGGATTAGTTAGAACGATGCATAGATCAAACATTACAAGGGTTGATTAGTTAAACTGCTGCTCCAGATGATACTTATGATACTTGGTGTGTTTCTTTAATGTCTCCTTCATTTTGCACGTCTCCCTTAGGATTCAACATATATAGTTAAACATGACCAATGTCTGGAATTGAGAACAGACTTTATCAATCCCAAATATTATAACACAGAACAGTCAGCACTCAGAAAGTGACCAGGAGTTGGTTTATCAACACAAAAAAAAAATAAAACAAAACACAAGCACCCTCTGTTTTATACCCCATGGATTTTGTTTTATTTTTTACCACAGATCAGCTTCCAGCATGTCATTACCAGAGCTCACTATCTACAACCTATTCAGTGATCTATCTGGTGCTCTAGGCCTTCATATAGATGTGCTACCATTGTGTGAAATTAGTTCAGGGGCATGTGCACATGTGGTTATTTACACGTTTGATTTATTTCCTATAAAGGACCAAGGCATAGAAACTTGAGAAATCATGTTTCCACAATTAAAACAATCTGTATTTCAGTGTCCATTGCTAAGGGAACCTGCAGATGCAGAATGATGCCCATAGAACAGCAAAACTAGGTGGAATGGTCCTTGACATAGCTACGAGGCAGGCATAGCAAAATGTGAATATTGTCAGTTAGTCTAAGGGGGTGGGGCTTAAGGGTGATATATATTCCTGGCATTTTAGGGATAAACCATTCTAATTGAAAATTTTCACATGTTACTTGTTTCTGGCAGGCTGGTGTGGATTTTCTGTTTTTTGTCTTTCAGATGGCTGACAGAATTGCTGATCGTGACATGGAGGTTGATTTTGGAAGGTGTCACAGCGGCTCTCAGGGAGCGTGGAGTTACGTGGCTGGAAGAAAGAATGCCTGGGGACGTCGGCAAGAGGAGCAGCTGCACCAAATGGGCAAAGCGACAAGTGCTTGAAGCCAGGATGGAGAGTGGTGGCAGTCGGGCCTGGCCGCGAGGTGGTCGGGGGAGGATTTCCCATGAGGCTGCATGTCGCGGGTGCCAACCGGGTACTGAAGTGTGCGGCCAGGATGGTGCAACGCCGCGCCTTATGGCGGTCGGCGGGATATCGCGGATTTAGCCTGCGGCGGGCCCCAGGATCATCTTGGCCGCTGCCAGGATGGTGGAGCAGCAGGATGTAGGCTCAGGAGTGCCGGGTGAGTCAGCCTCTGGGCCTAGCAGGGGTTCTGTTGGTGTTCCATAGGGGAGAGAGGTTGGGCAGGCAGGATCTGTTCAGGGTGACTGATAGTGAGGAATATTCTCTGTCATTAATTTCCCCTTGCCATGGTCTTTTGTATCAATTTGCAACTCTCTGTATTTCTCCTTGTCCCCAAACCAGCTAGTGAGGATCCCCAATGAATGAGACAAAACAATGTAAGGTTCAAGGTGACTGCTAACATTTAATAGGCTGTGTAACAGGTTATATTTGTAACGGAGCTCCCCGTACTCCGACCGAGTACCCTCCATTGATGGACGCTTCCTAGCTTGCGCCGAGGACCAGAAGCACCGCACACCACAACCACCGCAGACTCCGCAACCACCGTAGCTTAACTGGAGTCTAGCCATCTTCCTTCCACCCTGGATCAGCTTCTGTCCTCCAGGACCATGTGGGAAAGACCTCTTCCTTCCACCCTGTATGAACCTCCAGCATCCAGGACTGTGTGTTGAAGACCTCTCCTCCAAGGAACAAGATGTTAAAAGAGCTAAGGGATTCAAGCTCAGGGGAGTATGCAGAGCATAGCAATCCCTAGTGTGATTATAACAGCTCCCTCCATTTACGAGACAAGGCTACGTTTTGAGGCACCACGAAGAACTGTCTAAAACTTTATTTTATTTGGGACTAGCCCACATGGTCATAACATTAACATTGCTGTGAAAACTCAATAAAATTACAAACAGTCAAATCATAGCATGCAACATACAGTGACTTATTATATCATAATTACATATTGATAAATGGGTGGGGAAGACCATAATTAACACAAAATGTCTCTCCTGCATGCAGAATTAGCGATATGCAAATCTACACGAATATGCAAATTACCAGTCTTGCTATTCAGGTAGTGCATATTACTGTTGCTACCAACAGAGGGCACTACACAAGCTCCATAGCCAAATCCACATAGTTGGTAGCAATCCTCAGCAGTACAGGAGAGCAGGCAATACATTTCACAGTACACACACTATAAACAATTACATTACACACACCCTGCACCTATAATGGGTACAGGGTGACTAAAATATAAGAGAAATAAAGCAACCTACATAAATAGTCTGTCTGAAGGTAGAATAGGGGCTTTAAAGCCAAATACATCAAAGAGTCATAGTCACAGGGGAGGAGGCTGGCAAGCAGGCCTATCCAGGACCAAGTGGCGAAGGGCACTTCGTCACAATATTTAAGAGGAAACAGGGGTAGTCCATTAAACATTATCCAATAATAACATAATTCATCAATCTTATCTCAACATATCTTATCCTATAGCTATCTTGCAGGTGTAATGGGGTAGTACTCATTATAGTTTCATTTTAACTATGCAGCTGAAATAAAAAGGTATTACGCACTCATAAAATAGATATGTTACTACGCAGTTAGAATTACAGAAATAGAAAACAGGAAATAAGACCAACGCTCTAAGACAGGAAAGTGTATAACTCTGTCTAGCAGTATAAGCATTGTATATAGACAAAGAGTATTATTCCCAATAGTTGACATGTTCCAAGTTAGCCAATTTTAAACAGACTGGACATCCAGTCATCTGTAGCTTGAGCCTTGGGTCACTAAGCATTGCATATAGGCAAGTATATTATTCCCAACAGTGATGCAGCCACAAGGGGCTTGGCTAGTAGGGACAGCATAGCACCACACTCAGGAGACTTAATGGAGGGTTTAAACACTTTTCATACTTCTTGGAGTGGGTGTACGGGGAGGAAGGATTCCTTTAGTCAGATGTGGGTTCAGGGGTCGGCACAAGTAGGGGCAAGGACACAGGGGACATCGGTAGGGGCCATTAGCACTGCAGGTGAAACGGTCGGGGCGGCATCTAGGTCAGTTGCCACGGAAGTGGAGCAGGCATTGCTATTAGGGGGCATTCCTGATGCCGCTCGGCAGAATGTCCATGTTTTTTTTTCAGGTCCTTTGGGTTGCCATTTGAAACCTGAGTTAAAGGAACGGGTATGGAAAGGCAAATTATCTTAGAAATATGTTCTCTTCTCCCCTTGGAAGAATATCTTGACTTAAATGAGAAGGATAAGAAGGATTCGAAAAAAAAAGAAGAGGAGCAGAAACGGTGTACGTATCGAAAAATTCCTTAAACATTTGGCAAGTGGTTGAGGGCATTTTGCATATTGGCTAACGTGATGGGAGAGAAATCTCCTGACAAATGATCACAACTGCTAACTAGACGGGGTGTGGGAATTCTATTAAATGTACGGTGGACTTGCGTGGTGGCGGTACGACGAACAGTTTCACCAGCGGCTGTCAGCAAAGCCAGGCATGCGTTGGGATTAGATGGACCTGTCTATGTGGATGAAGCTGATGATGATGCAAAAAAACGACCAGTGGGCCAGCGCCGGTTCTTCTTCCGCCTCGTCGGCTGCTGAAAGGAAGGGGTATTGCTGGTTCTTCAACGAGGATGTCAGGATCGGGACAGGGATCCAACACGCAGAGTACAAACAGGTGGTAGGTACGTATACCGGACCTTAGAATGGCCGGACTTAACGTAAGGAGTAAGTAGAGAATAGTCAGGGACAAGCCGAGGTCGAGGGAACGAGAGGACAGGTAAGCGAGAAACAAGCCGAGTCAAAGGGTAACAGAGATAAACAGGGTAGTACAAACAAGCCGGGTCAGAACCAAAGAGACAACTAGAATACAAGAGCGCTGAGTGACTAGACAGGCTAGAACCACGACAGGGCAATGAGCAGATGCCGAAAGCCTTACTTTATACCTTGATTCTAGAGGGTAATCACGCCCCCGACGAGTCCTGATTAGTGCTCGGGACTTGACTGACAGGCCGACCCGGGTTGGCGTCATGACGTCGACTACTGAGCGTCGCGTCATATAAGGAAGTGGATCCCTCGCGGTCGGCTTGTAAATGGCCGAGAGGACCGCGAGGAACGGAGGAAACAACCCCTCTGGGAGGATAAACGTCTAAGTCTCTCACCTCCTCTGAGGTAGAGACTACAGGTACCCTGACAGTACCCCCCCTCTCAGAAACGCCCACCGGGCGGAAGGAACCGGGACGAGATGGAAAACGGGAGTGAAAAGCCCTGCGGAGGCGAGGAGCATGTACATCCTCCTGAGGTACCCAAGTCCTCTCCTCAGGACCATATCCCTTCCAGTCAATAAGATATTGTAACTTCCCCCGGGAGATTCGAGAATCGATGATGGAGTTGATTTCATACTCCTCCTGACCCTCAACCTGAACAGAGCGAGGAGAGGATATAGTGGAGGAAAATCTGTTACAGACTAACGGTTTCAGTAAGGAAACATGAAAGGAGTTAGGAATGCGTAAGGCAGCTGGAAGAGCTAGGCGATACGCAACTGGGTTAATTCGAGTCAGAACCCTGTAAGGGCCAATGTAACGAGGAGCGAATTTCATAGAAGGAACCTTTAAACGAATGTTTCTTGTACTCAACCTGTCAGGATCGGGACAGGGATCCAACACGCAGAGTACAAACAGGTACAGGGTACGTATACCGGACCTTAGAATGGCCGGACTAACGTAAGTAGTAGTAAAGAATGGTCTAGAGACAAGCCGAGGTCGAGGGAACGAGAGAGCAGGTAAACGAGAGACAAGCCGAGTCAAAGGGTAATAGAGGTAAACGAGGTAGAACAGACAAGCCGGGTCAAAACCAAAGAAACTAACAGAATACAAGAGCACTGAGTGACTAGACAAGCTAGAACCACGACAGGGCAATGAACAAACGTAGAAAGCCCTCTTTTATACCCTGATTCTAAACAGGTAATCACGCCCCCGACGAATCCTCATTCGTGCCTGGAGCTTGATTGACAAATCGAGTTGGATTGTCGTCATGACTTCGGCTACTGAACGCCGCGTCATAAAAGGAAGTGGATCCCTCGCGGCCGGCGTGTAAACGACCGAGGAAACCGCGAGGAACGAGTGATTCAACCCTTTTGCGAGGAAGAACGTCCAAGTGTCTCACCTCCACAGAGGTAGAGACAGCAGGTACCCTGACAGTACCCCCCCCCTCAGAAACGCCCACCGGGCGGAAAGAACCGGGGCGAGATGGAAAACGGGAGTGAAAAGCCCTGCGGAGGCGAGGCACATGCACATCCTCCTGAGGTATCCAAGACCTCTCCTCAGGACCATATCCCTTCCAATCAACCAAATATTGTAACCTCCCCCGGGAGATACGAGAATCGATGATGGAATTGATTTCATACTCCTTTTGTCCCTCAACCTGAACAGAGCGAGGAGAGGATGCAGTGGAGGAAAACTTGTTACATATTAGGGGTTTTAACAAGGAAACATGAAAGGAGTTAGGAATGCGTAAGGCAGATGGAAGAGCCAGACAATACGCAACTGGGTTAATTCGAGTCAGAACCTTGTAAGGTCCAATGTAACGAGGAGCGAATTTCTTCCTTTAAGCAAATGTTTTTGGTACTCAACCATACCCTGTCCCCTGGAACAAAGACTGGAGCCGCCCTTCTATGTTTATCAGCGTGTTTCTTGAACAACATGGAATTATGCAGAAGAATTTGTCGAGTCTGATCCCACAACTTCCTCAGATTGGCAACATGAACATCAACCGACGGTACTCCTTGGGAGAAACCGAGGGAAGAATGGAGGGATGAAAGCCATAATTCATGAAAAAGGGGCTAGAACGAGTAGAATCACAAACGAGATTGTTGTGTGCGAACTCTGCCCAAGGAATCAGACCAACCCAATCGTCCTGGTGTTCGGAAACGAAACAACGCAAATATTGTTCGATCTTTTGATTAGTGCGTTCAGCAGCTCCGTTAGACTGGGGATGATAGGCAGAAGAGAAATTCTATTTGATACCCATTTGAGAGCAGAATGACTTCCAAAAACGGGAAACAAATTGGGAACCTCTATCAGAAACAATTTCGGAAGGTATCCCATGTAAACGAAATATCTCTTTAGCGAATATCTCAGCCAGTTCAGGAGAAGATGGAAGTTTAGGTAAGGGCACGAAATGAGCCATCTTAGTAAACCTGTCAACCACCGTGAGAATCACAGTCTGTTTTTTAGAAACAGGTAAATCGACAATGAAGTCCATAGCCAAACAGGTCCATGGTTTCTCGGGAATTTCCAAGGGATGCAAAAGCCCACATGGAAGCGTCTGAGGTCGTTTAGTCTTCATACAGACCTCACATGCTTCGACGAAATCCCTAATATCTTTACGTAAGGTGGGCCACCAGAAATCTTTGGCTATTAAGGAACATGTCTTACGAATGCCAGGATGCCCAGCCACCTTACTATTGTGAAAGCATTGTAGCAGTTCTAGTTGGAGTTCAGCAGGAACAAAATGCCGTGACTCAGGACTCTGTCTAGGAGCCAGATGTTGTAGCTTCATAATCTTGGCAAGCAACGGAGAATGAATCCTGAGGCTAGTGTTGGCGATAATATTGCACTTGGGAACTATAGAAGAGAAAACCGTCTCAGATATAGTAGAAGGTTCATGTTGGCGAGACAAAGCATCGGCCTTAGAGTTCTTAGAACCAGGTCTATAAGTGAGCACGTAATTGAAATGGGTGAGGAACAAGGACCAACGAGCTTGTCTGGCGGATAAGCGCTTGGCCTCCCCAATATAAGACAAGTTCTTATGATCCGTCAGAATAGTAACAGGATGCAAGGTCCCCTCCAATAAATGTCTCCACTCCTTTAAGGCCAAGATAACAGCTAGTAGTTCCCTGTCACCATTGGTCATATTGGTAATAGGAGCAATAATGGAAGAGTATCCTTTAATGAAGCGCCTATAATAATTGGAGAATCCAATAAACCTCTGAATGGCCTTGAAACCCCTAGGTAATGGCCAATCTAAAATAGACTGGAGTTTATCCGGATCCATTTTAAAGCCTTCCCCAGAAATCACGTAACCAAGAAAGTTTATCTGAGATTGATCAAAACTACATTTCTCCAATTTGCAGTACAACCCATGTTGTAGGAGTTTGCGCAATACCCTTCTGACTTGTCTGTGGTGGGTCTCAATTTCTCTAGAGTGTATTAGTATATCATCTAAATATACAATAACACAATCCTGTTGAAATTCCCTAAGAACTTCATTGATCAGATCCTGAAATACTGCCGGTGCATTACAGAGCCCAAAAGGCATTACCGTGTACTCGTAGTGCCCATATCGAGTATTGAACGCTGTTTTCCACTCGTCTCCCTGCTGAATTCTCACCAAGTTATACGCCCCTCTGAGATCTAACTTGGTGAAAATCTTGGAACCCTTTAAACGATCAAAGAGCTCAGTAATCAAGGGAATTGGGTATGCATTTCTGATAGTTATTTTATTCAAACCTTGGTAATCAATGCAAGGCCTTAACGTGCCATCCTTTTTATTCCAAAAAGAAAAACCGGCCCCGGCAGGCGAGGATGATCTCCTAATGAATCCCTTGTCTAGATTCTCACGGATATACTCCTCTAAGACTAAGTTCTCCTTAGTGGGTAAAGGATATACATTGCCCCTCGGAGGCATAGTACCAGGTAGGAGATTAATCTTGCAATCAAAGGACCTGTGTGGAGGTAAAGTATCAGCATTCTTCTTGTCAAAGACTGCCTTTAAATCTATGTACCGAGACGGTATTTGTAAGTCTGTAGACTGGGTGGAGTTAACCGGTGTATTACCTACGCAAAGTGGTGAGACTTTCTGTAAACACCTGTCCTGGCAACCCTGACCCCATGAAGTTATCTCCCCTAGCTCCCAATCAATAATAGGGTTATGTTTCTTTAACCATGGATACCCCAGAACTATAGGAACAGAAGGGGAAGAGATAAGCATAAGGGATATACCCTCCTCGTGTAAGATACCAACAGTCAAACTAACAGGTATAGTCTCCTGAGAAATCACAGGTTCAGATAATGGTCTACCATCTATGGCCTCAACGGCCAAGGGAGTATCTCTTAGCTGAGATGGGATAGAGTGTTTAGAAACAAAAACTTGGTCGATAAAGCTCTCAGCAGCTCCGGAGTCTATCAATGCCATAGTCTTTATTACTCCCTTCTCCCATGCTAAAGAAACCGGTAGTAGAAGCCTGTGATCTTTATAATTGTGAATAGAGGACAAAATAGAAACACCCAAGGCCTGTCCTCTAGAGAAACTTAGGTGCGAGCGTTTCCCGGACGATAAGGACAATTTAGGCGAAGGTGCCCTCTTACTCCACAATACATACACAATCCCTCCTTTCTTCTGTACTGTCTCTCCTCTTCTGAGAGGCGGGTATTGCCTATTTGCATAGGTTCAGAAAAAACTGGGATAGTGGTTTGAGGACTTTGAAATAAAGGAGCTAGTTTAAAGGAAGGTCTACGAATATTATCACGAGTGTTCTGTCTCTCTCTTAAACGTTCGTCAATACGAGAAAAAAAAGAAATTAAATCCTCCAAATTTTCAGGGAGCTCTCTAGTAGCCACCTCGTCTAGAATTACATCAGATAATCCGTTTACAAATACGTCTCTATAGGCCTGTTCATTCCACTTAACCTCTGCCGCCAAAGACCTGAACTCTAGTGCATAATCCACAAGGGTTTGGTTATCTTGTCTAAGGCGCAAAAGTAATCTAGCTGCATTGACCTTTCTACCTGGAGGGTCAAAAGTTCTTCTAAAAGCAGCGACAAAGGCATTATAATTATAAACGGATTCTCATTCTCCCACAGAGGATTGGCCCATCTCAGAGCCTTATCAATGAGGAGTGTGATAATGAACCCAACCTTTGCCCTATCTGTAGGGTAAGAGCGAGGTTGTAGTTCAAAATGAATACCAATTTGGTTTAAGAAACCACGGCACTTCTCCCGAGAACCACCATAACGTACAGGAGGTGTAATACGGGAAGAAGCACCTACAGTGGCTACTTCTAGACCTGAACTTACAGGACAGATGGACGTAGCTCGCATCTCCTCCGGTGGATTACTAGATCGAGATAATAAAGCTTGCAGCGCTAGAGCCATCTGGTCCATTCTGTGATCCATGGCATCAAATCTAGAATCGGAAGAACCAACCTGAGTGTTTGTACCTGCAGGATCCATTGGCCCTGTCGTAATGTCAGAATCGGGACAGGGATCCAACACGCAGAGTACAAACAGGTACAGGGTACGTATACTGGACCTTAGAATGGCCGGACTAACGTAAGTAGTAGTAAATAATGGTCTAGAGACAAGCCGAGGTCGAGGGAACGAGAGAGCAGGTAAACGAGAGACAAGCCGAGTCAAAGGGTAATAGAGGTAAACGAGGTAAACGAGACAAGCCGGTAATCACGCCCCCGACGAATCCTCATTCGTGCCTGGGGCTTGATTGACAGATCGAGTTGGATTGTCGTCATGACTTCGGCTACTGAACGCCGCATCATAAAAGGAAGTGGATCCCTCGCGGCCGGCGTGTAAACGACTGAGGAAACCGCGAGGAACGAGTGATTCAACCCTTTTGCGAGGAAGAACGTCCAAGTGTCTCACCTCCACAGAGGTAGAGACAGCAGGTACCCTGACACAACCATACCCTATCACCTGGAACAAAAACCGGAGCCGCCCTTCTGTGCTTATCAGCGTGTCTCTTGAACAACATGGAATTATGTAGGAGAATTTGTCGAGTCTGATCCCACAACTTCCTCAAATTGGCAACATGAACATCAACCGACGGTACCCCTTGGGAAGGAGAAACCGAGGGAAGAATGGAAGGATGAAAGCCATAATTCATGAAGAAGGGGCTGGAACGAGTAGAATCACAAACGAGATTATTGTGTGCAAACTCCGCCCAAGGAATCAAACCGACCCAATCGTCCTGGTGTTCAGAAACAAAACAACGCAAATATTGTTCAATCTTTTGATTGGTACGTTCAGCAGCTCCGTTAGACTGAGGGTGATAGGCAGAAGAAAAATTCAATTTGATGCCAAGTTGAGAACAGAAGGATCTCCAAAAACGTGAAACAAATTGGGAGCCTCTATCGGAAACAATTTCGGAAGGTATCCCATGTAAGCGAAAAATCTCTCTCGCGAATATCTCCGCCAATTCAGGAGAAGTCGGGAGTTTAGTTAAGGGCACGAAATGAGCCATCTTAGTAAACCTATCAACCACCGTGAGGATCACAGTCTGTTTTTTAGAAACAGGCAAATCTACAATGAAGTCCATAGCCAAACAGGACCATGGTCTCTCTGGAATGTTCAAGGGATGTAACAAACCACATGGAAGCGTATGAGGTTGCTTAGTCTTCATACAGACCTCACATGCTCCGATGAAATCCCTAATATCCTTCCGTAAAGAAGGCCACCAGAAATCTTTAGAGATCAAGGAACATGTCTTGCGAATACCCGGATGCCCAGCCGCCTTACTGTTGTGAAAACACTGTAAGAGTTCCAGTTGGAGTTCAGGAGGAACGAAATGCCTTGCCCCAGGGGTCTGTCTAGGCGCCAGATGTTGCAACTTCATGATCTGACCAAGCAACGGAGAGTGAATCTTAAGACTCGTGTTGGCGATAATATTGCCCCTGGGTACTATAGAAGACAAAACCGGCTCAGATATAGCAGAAGGTTCATATTGGCGAGACAAAGCATCGGCCTTAGAATTCTTAGAACCAGGTCTATAAGTGAGCACGTAATTGAAATGCGTGAGGAATAAAGACCAACGAGCTTGCCTGGAGGACAAGCGCTTGGCCTCCCCAATATAGGACAAGTTCTTGTGGTCTGTCAAAATAGTAACAGGATGTAAGGTGCCCTCCAATAAATGTCTCCACTCCTTTAAAGCCATGATAACTGCTAGTAGTTCCCTGTCACCAATGTCATATCTGCTCTCAGGACCTGATAGTTTCTTGGAAAAAAAAACACATGGATGTAAGGGCTTATCCACACCTAACCTTTGGGACAGGATGGCACCTATACCTGTCTCTGAGGCGTCTACCTCGAGTAGGAAAGGCAGAGTCGTATCAGGGTGAACTAAAATTGGTGCAGAAGCAAACAGTTCCTTGAGTGTTTTGAAGGCAAGAAGGGCTTCAGTAGACCAGTTCTTAGTGTCAGCCCCCTGTCTGGTCATATTGGTAATAGGAGCTATAATTGAAGAGTAACCTTTAATGAAGCGCCTATAATAGTTGGAGAATCCAATAAACCTCTGAATGGCCTTGAGGCCCCTGGGTAAAGGCCAATCCAAAATGGACTGGAGCTTATCCGGGTCCATCTTAAACCCTTCCCCAGAAATCACATAGAAACATAGAATGTGACGGCAGATAAGAACCATTCGGCCCATCTAGTCTGCCCAGTTTTCTAAATACTTTCATTAGTCCCTGGCATTATCTTATAGTTAGGATAGCCTTATGCCTATCCCACGCATGCTTAAACTCCTTTACTGTGTTAACCTCTACCACTTCAGCTGGAAGGCTATTCCATGCATCCACTACCCTCTCAGTAAAGTAATACTTCCTGATATTATTTTTAAACCTTTGTCCCTCTAATTTTAGACTATGTCCTCTGGTTGTGGTAGTTTTTCTTCTTTTAAATATAGTCTCCTCCTTTACTGTGTTGATTCCCTTTATGTATTTAAATGTTTCTATCATATCCCCCCTGTCTCGTCTTTCCTCCAAGCTATACATGTTAAGATCCTTTAACCTTTCCTGGTAAGTTTTATCCTGCAATCCATGAACCAGTTTAGTAGCCCTTCTTTGAACTCTCTCTAAGGTATCAATATCCTTCTGAAGATAGGGTCTCCAGTACTGCGTACAATACTCCAAGTGAGGTCTCACCAGTGTTCTGTACAATGGCATGAGCACTTCCCTCTTTCTACTGCTAATACCTCTCCCTATACAACCAAGCATTCTGCTAGCATTTCCTGCTGCTCTATTACATTGTCTGCCTACCTTTAAGTCCTCAGAAATAATCACCCCTAAATCCCTTTCCTCAGATGTTGAGGTTAGGACTCTATCAAATATTCTGTACTCTGCCCTTGGGTATTTACGTCCAAGATGCATTATCTTGCACTTATCCACATTAAATGTCAGTTGCCACAACTCTGACCATTTTTCTAGTTTACCTAAATCATTTGCCATTTGGCTTATCCCTCCTGGAACATCAACCCTGTTACATATCTTAGTATCATCCGCAAAAAGACACACCTTACCATCAAGACCTTCTGCAATATCACTAATAAAAATATTAAAGAGAATGGGTCCAAGTACAGATCCCTGAGGTACCCCACTGGTGACAAGCCCAAGCTTCGAATATACTCCATTGACTACAACCCTCTGTTGCCTGTCACTCAGCCACTGCCTTACCCATTCAACAATATTCGAATCCAAACTCAAAGATTGCAGTTTATTGATAAGCCTTCTATGTGCAACAGTGTCAAAAGCCTTACTGAAATCTAGGTAAGCAATGTCTACTGCACCACCCTGATCTATAATTTTAGTTACCCAATCAAAAAAATCAATAAGATTAGTTTGGCATGATCTCCCTGAAGTAAACCCATGTTGTCTCTGATCTTGAAATCCATGTGTTTTTAGATGTTCAACAATCCTATCCTTTAACATGGTTTCCATCACTTTCCCCACTACTGAAGTAAGGCTTACTGGCCTATAGTTGCCCGACTCCTCCCTATTACCTTTCTTGTAAATGGGCACAACATTCGCTAACTTCCAATCTTCTGGGACTACTCCTGTTAACAATGATTGGTTAAATAAATCTGTTAATGGTTTTGCTAGTACACCACTAAGCTCTTTTAATAGCTTTGGGTGTATTCCATCAGGTCCCATTGACTTATTTGTCTTTACGTTTGACAGTTGAAATAGAACCTCTTCCTCTGTAAACTCACGTGTAATAAATGACTCATTTATCCTTTTTTTTAACAGAGATCCCTTTCCTTCATTTTCAGCTGTAAATACCGAACAAAAATATTCATTGAGGCAGTCAGCTAGACCTTTATCCTCATCTACATACCTTCCTTCTTTTGTTTTTAATCTAACTAATCCTTGTTTTACTTTTCTTTTCTCATTTATGTATCTAAAAAAAGTTTTGTCCCCCTTTTTTACTGACTGTGCTATTTTCTCTTCTGTGTGTGATTTGGAAGCTCTTATAACTTGCTTAGCCTCTTTCTGCCTAATCTTATAGGTCATTCTGTCTTCCTCACTCTGGTTTTTTTTATAATTACTAAATGCTAACTTTTTGTTTTTTACTATTTTGGCCACATCTGCGGAGTACCACAGTGGTTTCTTGAATTTTTTGCTTTTACTGACAAGCCTAATGCAATTTTCTGTTGCCTTCAGTAGTGCAGCTTTTAAATAATCCCATTTCTTTTGGACTCCATTTAAGTTGCTCCAGTCTGATAATGACTCCTTTACACATATTCTAATTTTAGAAAAGTCTGTTTTTCTAAAGTCTAAAACTTTTGTTTTTGTGTGGTGTGACTCAGTCACTGTTCTTATATTAAACCACACTGACTGATGATCACTGGATCCTAAACTTTCACCTACAGTAATATCTGATACCAAATCTCCATTTGTTAACACTAAATCTAGTATGGCCTCTTTACGAGTTGGCTCCTCAACGACTTGTTTTAGAGACAATCCCAGTAGGGAGTTTAGAATATGTGTGCTTCTGGCACAAGTAGCTATTTTTGTTTTCCAATTCACATTGTTTTCCAAGAAAGTTTTCCAAGAAAGTTTATCTGGGATTGGTCAAAGTTTATCTGGGATTGGTCAAAGCTGCATTTCTCCAATTTGCAATACAGGCCATGTTGAAGAAGCTTGCGCAGTACCCTTCTGACTTGTCTGTGGTGAGTCTCAATCTCTCTAGAGTGTATAAGTATATCATCCAGATATACAATAACGCAGTCATGTTGAAATTCCCTAAGAACTTCATTGATTAGGTCCTGAAATACTGCCGGCGCATTACAGAGACCAAAAGGCATTACTGTGTATTCATAGTGCCCATAACGGGTATTGAACGCCGTCATCCACTCGTGTCCCTGCTGAATTCTCACCAAGTTATACGCCCCTCTGAGATCTAACTTGGTGAAAATCTTGGAGCCTTTTAGACGATCAAAGAGCTCGGTAATCAAAGAAATTGGGTAGGCATTTCTAATGGTTATTTTGTTCAAACCTCTATAATCAATGCAAGGTCTTAGTGTACCATCCTTCTTCTTAACAAAAAAAAACCCAGCCCCGGCAGGGGAGGAGGATCTCCTAATGAATCCTTTTTCAAGGTTCTCACGAATATACTCCTCTAAGACTAAGTTCTCTTTAGTGGACAAAGGATATACATTACCCCTGGGAGGCATAGTACCAGGTAGTAGATTAATCTTACAATCAAAAGACCTGTGAGGAGGTAAAGTATCAGCATTCTTTTTGTCAAATACTGCCTTTAAATCCAGGTACAGAGGCGGTATTTGTACTTCTGTAGAGTAGGTAGAATTAATCGGTGTGTTAACTGCGCAAAGCGGTGACACTGTCCGTAAGCACCTGTCCTGACAACCCTGACACCATGAGACTATCTCCCCTAATTCCCAATCAATAATAGGGTTATGTTTTTTTAACCAAGGATACCCCAGGACTATGGGAACAGATGGAGACGAAATAAGCAATAAAGATATGTCTTCCTCGTGTAAGATACCAACAGTTAATTTAACGGGTATGGTTTCACGAAAAATCACAGGCTCAACTAAAGGTCTACCATCTATGGCCTCAACGGCCAAGGGTGTCTCCCTTAACTGGGATGGGATAGTGTGTTTAGTAACAAAAACTTGGTCGATAAAGTTCTCAGCAGCTCCGGAATCTATCAATGCCATAGTTTCTAGTACTCCCTTTTACCAAGTTAAAGAAACGGTAGCAGAAGCCTGTGATCTTTATAATTATGATTAGAGGACAAAATAGAAACACCCAAGGCCTGTCCTCTAGAGAAACTTAGGTGCGAGCGTTTCCCGAGCGACTAGGACAATTTAGGCGTAAATGGCCTCTGACTCCACAGTACATACACAACCCCTCCCTTCTCCTGTACTGTCTCTCCTCTTCTGAGAGGCGAGTATTGCCTATCTGCATAGGTTCTGGAAGAAGTGAGGTTGTGGATTCAGAACTTTGAAATGAAGGAGCTAGTTTAAAGGAAGGTCTACGGTTTCTCTCTCGAGTGTTCTGCCTCTCTCTTAAACGTTCATCAATGCGAGAAATAAAAGAAATTAAACCCTCCAAATTTTCAGGAAGCTCTCTAGTAGCAACCTCGTCAAGGATTATGTCTGATAACCCGTTTAAAAATACATCTATATAAGCCTGTTCATTCCACTTAACTTCTGCCGCCAAGGACCTGAACTCTAGTGCATAATCCACAAGTGTTCGGTTTTCTTGTCTAAGGCGCAACAGTAATCTAGCTGCATTGACCTTTCTACCTGGAGGGTCAAAAGTTCTTCTGAAAGCAGCTACAAAGGCATTATAATTGTATACTAACGGATTATCATTTTCCCACAATGGATTGGCCCATCTCAAAGCTTTCTCGACAAGTAATGTGATAATAAATCCAACCTTCGCCCTATCTGTAGGATAGGAGTGGGGTTGTAATTCGAAATGGATACCTATTTGGTTTAAGAAACCACAACACTTCTCTGGAGAACCAGCATAACGTACAGGTGGAGTGATACGGGAAGAAGCACCTACAGTGGCTACCTCTAGACCTGAACTCACAGGAGAGATAGAAGTATTACGCATCTCCTCTAGTTGATTACTAGAACGAGATAGTAACGCCTGTAGTGCTAGAGCCATCTGGTCCATTCTGTGATCCATGGCGTCGAACCTAGAGTCAGAAGGACCAACCTGAGTGTTTGTACCTGCAGGATCCATTGGCCCTGTCGTAATGTCAGGATCGGGACAGGGATCCAACACGCAGAGTACAAACAGGTGGTAGGTACGTATACCGGACCTTAGAATGGCCGGACTTAACGTAAGGAGTAAGTAGAGAATAGTCAGGGACAAGCCGAGGTCGAGGGAACGAGAGGACAGGTAAGCGAGAAACAAGCCGAGTCAAAGGGTAACAGAGATAAACAGGGTAGTACAAACAAGCCGGGTCAGAACCAAAGAGACAACTAGAATACAAGAGCGCTGAGTGACTAGACAGGCTAGAACCACGACAGGGCAATGAGCAGATGCCGAAAGCCTTACTTTATACCTTGATTCTAGAGGGTAATCACGCCCCCCGACGAGTCCTGATTAGTGCTCGGGACTTGACTGACAGGTCGACCCGGGTTGGCGTCATGACGTCGACTACTGAGCGTCGCGTCATATAAGGAAGTGGATCCCTCGCGGTCGGCTTGTAAATGGCCGAGAGGACCGCGAGGAATGGAGGAAACAACCCCTCTGGGAGGATAAACGTCTAAGTCTCTCACCTCCTCTGAGGTAGAGACTACAGGTACCCTGACAGAGGACCAGTGTAAATGGGGAGCCATGTCCTGATTTAAGCACAAATGCTCAGGTTGCGGGGGCACGCACAGTTTTAATCACTGTTTCAAGCGGGGAAAATGTGCGAATTCAGGGGGTGCGGGAGGCGCAACAGCCTCACCCACTGCCATTGGGGTTCTCACCGGTGAGAGTCGGCACAATGCTCCTGTGGCTAAGCAGATGCAGTAACCAGGAGGATGTGGTGCTGCTACAGGAAAGGGTTTACAGGGGGGTTTCGCATTCCATTTAAGGAGCGGGCAGTTGTGCACTGTTTTCATCATTTGTGGTCAGTTGCTAACTATCCGGGGGTTGTGCGTGAGAAGTTGCTCAAAGAAGTCTAATTGGGGAGAATGGCAGGACAATTCGATAAGCCGCCAATTCGGGACCTGCATATTTTTCCTCTGGGGGCCGTGCTCAAGAAAGAGGCAGGGATGTTTCGGGTCATACATCATCTTTCTTACCCCAAGGGGGCATCAGTAAATTCTAACATTGATGGGGCACTCTGTTCAGTTTCCTAGGCATCATTTGACCAAGCTGTCGAGTTGGTTCGGAAAGCGGGTCTTGGGGCGTTGTTGGCTAAGGACGATGTGGAATCAGCATTCCGGCTCTTCCCTATTCACCCTGACTCTCATCATTTGCTGGGCTGCTTTTTTGATGGGAAATACTTTGTGAATCTCTGTTTGCCCATGGGTTGTTCCATCTCATGTGCTTACTTTGAAAAATGTTGTACTTTTTTTGAGTGGGTAGTAAAGATGGAGGAGTGGAGTTTGTTATACATTATTTGGATGACTTCCTGTGTTTCGGCCCTGCAGGTTCAGTTACCTGTCGGATTGGGCTGAGGACATGTGTTTGGGGTGCCATTAGCAGGTGACAAGACAGTGAGGCCTTCTACGTGCCTTAGTTTCTTGGGGCTCGAGATTGATACCGTGGCAGGTGAATGCCGGTTACCGCAGGATAAGCTGACCACTCTTTGGGAGATCATTGCGGAACTGCGTGGATCAAAGAAAGTGACTTTGCAGGCTTTGCAGTCCTTAATTGGGTGACTGAATTTTGGGTGATCCCTATGGGTAGGGTGTTCAACCGGTTCTTGGCCAATGCCACCTATGGGGTGATATTATCCGGGTCTCGGGTCCGATGAAGGAGGACTTGGGCGTTTGAAAGGTGTTCCTTCATGATTTTAATGGGACGTTTTTTTTTTTGGATGGAGGCAGTTTCGTTGCCAGAGTTAGAATTGTTTACTGAATTGTCAGCTAGTGTGGGTTTTGGGGCCTACTTTGCGGTCAATGGCGTGCAGAAAAGTGGCCCGCAGACTGTACCTCAAGCTCACTTATTAGGAATTTAGCCTTTTTGGAGTTGTTCCCGTTGGGGGTTGCTTTATCGTTATTGGGGCATGTTTTGAGGGACAGGAAGGTCATTTTCTTTACCAACAACATGGCAGTCGTGGATGTGGTGAACAACCTATCGACTTCTTCGGTCCCAGTTGCACGACTGCTTTGGCATTTGCTTTGAGTTGCATGCGATTTAATGTTGTTTTTCGTGCACATTATGTGCCTGTTTCCTTAATGTAATTGCTGCTTCGCTTTCTGGTTTCCAGTGGGCAATGTTTCGGGCAGAAGCTCCGAGAGCGCAGATGGAAGGTTTGGTTTGTATGGAACAAATGTGGCAGCAAGGGACTTCTTGCTTTGAGAGGACTGATCAGGGATTCGTTAGCGCCGGGCACGTGGGCTGCATACAGTAAGGCCATTTCGGGCCATTTCGAGTCAATTGAACTGGTAAGTAGCTGGCTTCAGGGAGGTGATCTCCCGGTTTTGGATGTTGAAATTTGAGGGGATTAGGGTATTGATTCGTCTTCCATGTTCAAAAACTGATGTCTTTGGTAAGGGATGCTTAATTACCATTTTCCAGGGGCACTTGTCTGCCCACTGGGTTGTGCTTCGGAGTACATGGCAGTTCGTTCCAACATCTTTCTTCTTACACGAGGATGGTTCCTCCTTGTCGTAGTTTCAGTTTGCTTGGGTTTTACATCTCGGTTTGGAGACGTTGGGTTTGGATGCATCGCAGTTTGGTACGCATTCCTTTCATATTGGGGCGGCGACGGAGGCAGCAAAGTTGGGGTAGGGTGATGAGTTGGTTAAGTAGATCGGGCGATGGGAATCAGTTAGGTTCTGGTCCTATGTGCGTCCTGATCGTTTGATGTGATTCATGGGTTGTGGAAAGGGGTTTTATAGTATGTTATGGTGTTGTTAAGTTGTTTCCTTTCTTCCTACAGGATGGGTCACCTGGCTGATAGGCCACTCGTTCATCTATTGGTCTTCACGGAAAAGCGTAGTTCATCACCACGGCATGCAGCTGGGCTTTCCGCAATATCTAGTTTATCTACACTGGTTGGGTTTTCGTGGGTCTGGGTGGAATGGTGTCTGCTCTGAACTGTTTCGAAGGCTAGGTCAGGGTAAGGCTCCAGATTTCATTTTGATTCATGCCGGGGTGGGGGGGGGGGGGGGGGGGGGGATGATCTGGGGCTTGTGCCCCATAGGAATTGGTGTGGAGCATGTAGAGGGATGTGGATAAGATTAGGGGGTTGGCCCCAGGGGTGATCATAATTTGGTCACAAATGGTGCTGCGCCTTCACTGGCGCTATGCTAGGGATTTTATGGCAATTGCTAGGTCAGTCTATATTAAACGTTTGGTGTGGGGGGGGGGGGGGGGTTATTTAGCACCAAGAGTTAGAAGCAATGCTTCCAGGTTATTTCCGACGTGATAGGGTGCATCTCTCAGATGTGGGCATTGATTTCTTGAATCTAGGTTTTCAGGACGGTTTTAGGCAGGCTTTACTCAGGCGGGGTGGGGCGCTCAGGTGGAATATATTTTAAGTTCAGAAGCAATAGGTTGTTTGGTTTTGGTAGGTTCCAGCTCGTCATTGGCTCAGGATGTGGGTGTGTGGAAATGGATGCCATTGGTGGCTGTGTTAACTGTTAGTGTTATATTAATGTTATCTATTTATATGGATGTATTAATGTTATTTATGGTTGGATTTATGGAAATACTTCCAAGTGCAATAAAATAAAATACAATAAAACAGACCACCATAAGTGTAGTACTCAAATATTCATAAAAAGTCTTGCTATAGTGTATTGCATTGTTCATAACATTAGTTAATGTTTGAGGCTCTAGCGCTCAAATTCCTGCACTGATATACTCCTTGAGCTGCTAAAGTGTACACGGTTTATTCATATACACCCGCTTCTTCAGATATCCCCACAGGAAGTAATTGGGAGAAATTATCCAATAATTGAATTGAACTACTAACAAATACATTATTTACCTGTCAAATCAAACTGAATTTTGCCCCCGCCCCTCTCTATTGCTTGGTTTTATATATATATATAGTTAACAAATCTCTGGGTGGATGTGGTTTATGATCTATTGCAATTCAGTGTTTAGTAAATACTCATAATGTTTAGCGGGCCTAAAACTCTGTACTGTTACCTTTGTTGCTTTTGCAGATTTTGCTTGATTTTGCTTTAAGTTATATTTCTTCTATCTAACTGTCCAACCATTTATCTATTCAGTTTATATAAGTTTATATAACAATTTTATTGCATGTGAAAATGTAAAATTCAATTGCTCAGTTGTTTAAGGAAAGAGCACCCTTGATTTGAATTGATTTTTTTTCTCTGATCATGGCTCTTTAATTTAAAGACACATGACATGTGTGACATGTCATGATTCCCTTTTATTCCAGAAGTTTGGTCCTTAAGTGGTTAACACATTGATATGGTCTGAATGAGACTGCTCTACTCACAGCACTGTTCCCACATAGTAATATTGGATACCCTTTACCTGGTTTCTTGTTTTAACACGTTCAGTGGGAGATGGTAGGGTAAAGGACAGCACCCTTTTTCATTCAGCTTTGTTTCCATTCCAGAGGTTTATGAAGGAAGCAGATAATTTATTCTCAAAAAACGATTTTGTAAGAATGTGACAAGAGAAGTGATAATTTGGGAAGTCATGTATAAACACAATCATTTCAAATATCTCTCCATTATTTTTCTTCAGAATTTCCAGGCAGGCACTGGATATGAAAAATGATTGCATTCCTAATATAATGATGGCAGCAATGTGATTTGCTCGGGGTGCTTTTTAAAAACCATCTAAATCATGACAGTATTTGAGCCTGAATCCTATGCTTGCTAAATAGCTATTCGTCAAATAGCATTTAATCAGTGTGCTGGCCGCAAACAAGTCAATTTGCAAAAAAGATACACAAATAAATAAATAGGAGCCAGAGTGAGATTATGTGTTCTGTTGAAATCTTATTAAACGCAGAATATCAATTCCAAACAAATATAAAATTAAAAAAAAAAAACAGAACCCAAGGAAACTTATTAAATTGTAGGAGGAATATTTTAAAAATAATCGTAAGAAATTTACTTCATTTTCAGCACTTGGGCCAAGTTTCAGTGTTTTTGCATATTCATTGCATTATATAACCCCACTGGGTTATTCAGTGTCACTACAGATGGTGATCTTACAGATAGTGTTGAATGTGTATTTAGTGATTAATAATGATTACCAATAGCTTTGACAATTTGCTGATGTCCTACTGGTTCTTTGCTGTTTAGATCTGGTTTGGGTAACTGCAGACATCCAGCTGTTTAATCTATCATCAGTTTTCTGACTAACTGTTATTATCATTATTATTATAATTTATAAAGCTGTGTTCTACAGTAGGTGGACTAGGAAAACAATAGTTGCAGCAAGAAAAGTTGGATGTTCAGGAACAGGAGATGCTTAGGACCCTGCTCAAACAAGCTTATATTCGAGAGTGGAAGCCCCTTTGGTCACATGCCCCAAGCTGGACGTCTGCTCCTGATTTGTTTAAGCATCCATTCGTTTCTTGACCATTCCTTACATTATACAGTAAACACTGTGAATTTTATTATCTTATCTGGTAATAGTGGAATATTGACAAGGGCTATGCTTATTTTACGCGCAGATGGCCGTATTGGAAAAATTCTACAACTCGGCTATTTTTCCAGCAACTTTTGCCTAAATGTCTAATTATCATATAGATTGTATAGAATTCCCTGTATAGTGAATAAACGCCTGTTTTTTTCATTTTACAAATCAGAAATAGACTACACTTTTCATTAGCAAAGATACATAATTATTAATTAAGGAAAGAAAAGATTAGTCAACGTGTGCTAAACAGCCTCTGTTCTTTGCTAATTTATCACCTATGGGATGCAATTTTGCAGACACAGACAGAAAAAATCCCCAGATGTTCCTAAATTCAGATGAATCTGAAGGTAATGTCCTATTTATATTTATTAAGCACTATATTTTCTCTTTCATTGATCATTATGATTGCTGAGTAACACAGAATTGCTTGGATACTTATTATAATAAGTCTTAAGGTGTTGGCATTCTTTTTTTATGTAAACAAATTTTATGTGTTTTTTATTTGATAGTGTAGAGGCTATAGTTATTGTAGTTGATATTTTGTGTTTTGTAATTAAAAGAAATAGCCTGGTAGTAGAATGTTTGTTCTAAAAGAATAGTTTAGATAAATGTTTTAGAGAAATCACCATTAAAACCACTTAAATCAGCATAAATGTTCCTTAGGGTTCCATACTGATTGCTCAGTTATTTAGAGCTTGCCTCGACTTATACTAGCAGCACTTTTAAATACCCCCATTAATTTTTTTCAATATGTTTTCACTGCAAATCAATTTATCAGTGTTTGTCCTCCCTGTTCCATTTATGAATATTAGATAAATGTGGTATGGAGAGCATTTAAATGTAAATTGCATGGAGATAACTGTACAGAAAGCAACTTTACCAGGCCTCCGAACAGTTCGATTTTAGAACCCTGCCCCACAGTCCTGATTTAGTTCCTAGGTATCCTACATGTGTGACATCAGGCAACTTTCTCCAGGCAGAACAGTGTAAGTGCATCATTAGTCATACTTGCTCTGCATGGCAGATCAGTGGGACAATGCCGAGAACGTGCAGAGAACGCAGGTTTAGCATGCTTAATGGCAGGCTAACACCCCGTGCATCCTGGTTTCTGGTGGCGTCTGGTTTTTCAACTTGAGTCACTGGCGATGCCTCTCTCAAGCACACCTGTCGTGATCTCATATTTCCCATGAGATGTACAGAGAATACATTTGCAAATTTTGGCTGACAAAAATGTCCAATTCAAGCATCCTCCATTTTTTAAAATACCTTCTTAATTTAAAAAATATATCACAAATTATTCTAAGATAAATCTATTGTCTGTGATGAAAATGGTAACAACTATATATATGTTCAAAATAGGTTAATATGTCTTAACTTCTTATGTCCTTATTATTTTAAAAACTTACTTTTTGATATAAGTAAAAAATAAAAAAAATATTTGTAATTATATAATCCCTCTGGTTAATCCCTATTCTTGGGTCTTGTACCATAGGCCTGGGAGTCTGAGGTTTGGTGCAGTGATTTAACGGTTCCTAGAACTGCACTCTGGACAAGATCTCAGATGTTCCTCATGTAATCTGCTGAAGCCACACTCCCAGCTTTGGTATTGCAGCCTTAAGTGCTCTCTTCACAACTAGGACTATTAATGCCTTCCACATCTTTTCTAGCTCCTCTTTCAGTTCTTGGTATTTGTCATAGTTCCTTCTTCTTGATGTTATAGTCATTTTAGGTTGGTTGGCCAGAACTTGCTTGTCTGTCTAGATCTGGAAGCTTAACATTATCTTAGCCCTCTCATTCTCATTTACGCTTTTTAGTACCTCTCATTTGGACTTAGGCAGGCCCAGCCCATACTGTGTGCAAATGCTTCAGTACATAACCCCAGCAACTTGGTTGTGCCTCTTGTTATTTGCCATCCCTGTTAAAATCTTGCACATGGCTAATATGTGCTGGGCTGTCTCGGAGGCCTCTTTTCAGTCTGCACCTTTGGTACTGTCCGGTGTGGTAGACCCCCCACTTCTGTTGATTTGGTGCTGAGTGCCTATTCCCGTGCTTCTACACTTATTGCTATTTCTACTACTACTAATTCTGTTTTTTTTCAAATGACTAATTTAATTATTTATGTTAGCTCGCCAGGCCCTATCCTTCTTCCAGCTGGTGTACAGTCTCTGTGTGATGGGTTTTGGATGGAATTTAATTTTGCTGCCTCTTCCTCGTGGTTGCTATGTGTATGTGTTATCACATACAGCTGTTCTCTACATCTACTATTTTTCCTTCTGGCTCTACAACTCCTTGAGTCCTGATCATCTCTTCTCTTTTTGTACTCCACTTGTCCATCAAGTTCTTCTTGAAGGTTCTTAAGTTATCGTTATCCAAGCATTCCAGTAACCATGTATGGAGTATTGTGCCATATGCTTTCTTGTAGTCAATCCAGGTTGTGCACAGATTGGTCTGTCTTGTCTTGCAATCCTGTATGACAGCCTTAGCCTAACAACCTATACCTAGCAATCAATACATAAATGTGTTTAGAATTTCTCATTACCTGCTCTATAAATTGCCTGTTAGTGCCAGCAATTAGCACTTGAAGCAGCCTCCTGTGAGAGATTAAAGTTCTCACATGATGCTTCACAGGAAAGAAATAGGTGCCAAAGAAGTATATTTTAGGACCTACTCCAAAACTACGTAAGTATTTATTTTGTTCATTTCATTTGCAAAAGACCCAATTTCTAAGGATTTACTATTTGTTTTAAAATACTTTATTTAACAATTGTTTTTGCATTAAAAAAAATAATCAAATTAAAAACAGTTTAAGAAGGAAAGAAAAAGGAAAAACACGAGGAGATCCCTTTCACAAATGTTGAGAAGATGCATCAAGGTAAATAACGTCAGTGTGAATTATATTCACAGTAGTATCATTATATCCAGCATTACAGGATGGGAGAAGGGGTAAGAGAAGAAGTGGGAATAGTGTATGGTTCAGAAGAAAGGAAAGGAAATATTGAAAAGATAGATAAGAAATGAAAAGAGATTACGATAATGGAGAAATCAAGAGTGTGGCTTAAAGCGGCACTGTCATGCCGAACTTACCTTTCCTCAATCTCTTCCTCTTCTCCCCCTCTCTCGGGATCTGTTATTCTTTTCTTCCTGTCTTCTTTAGTTTTCTTTAAAATCATAAGACAAAGAAGGGACTCTTTGCCTTATGGAGGATTCCTCCGCTTGACCAGCTCTGACCAGCGGAGGAGCAAAGTGTGCTTCATTTCCGCTGGTCCGAGCAATTTTCCCAAGATCCCTAGCTTTCCTCCCTGTTCCCACAATGCTTCCTGTCAGTATTGCCGAACGTCCTGTCACTTAGACAGAACGCCGGCAAAACTGCCGAATTGCATCCTAACAGAATGAGAAGAGTTTCTCCATTGGTGTTAGGATGCAATTCGGTACTTTGATCGTATCGGAATTTTATTCTAATGAATGAAACTCCGATCCTATTCATTGCCGCGGCTGCATCTTGCAGCCGCTTAGTAGATAACTCCCTAATTCCCACGGTATCAGGGAGCTATCTACTAAAAGGCTGAAACACCTAAATTGGTCTTTCAGACAAATTTACTAATACTAAGTAAAGATTACTTAGTATTAGTAAATAATATGCCCCTACTCGCTATACCGCGAGTAGGGGCATGTCTAGTAAGCAGTGAGCAGCCTGTGGCTGCTCACTGTAAAAAAACCAAAAACCTAATAATCCCCCCCCCTCCCTGCGTGGGGGTTAATGATGGGGGGACCTACTGTCCTCCCCCCTGGCCCCCACCCCTGCGCGGTGGGTGGGGGCCCTAATAAAACAATAGGGGGGACTTACTGTCCTCCCCCCCTGGACCCCACACCTGCGCGGTGGGTGGGGGCCCTAATAAAACAATAAGGGGGGGACCTACTGTCCTCCCCCCTGGCCTCCACCCCTGCGCGGTGGGTGGGGGCCCTAATAAAACAATAAGGGGGGGACCTACTGTCCTCCCCCCTGGCCCCCACCCCTGCGCGGTGGGTGGGGGCCCTAATAAAACAATAAAGGGGGGGACCTACTGTCCTCCCTTATGCTATTATGGGGGTCATATTGACCCGCATAGATTGAGGGGGGGACCTGGGGGGCTTATGAAGTGGTGGGGAGCTCTGCTTCTATAGTGCCGCTTCTATAGTTACATATTACAAGGAGGGAGCTGCACGCCGGTAGCTCCCTCCTTGTAATAAACTGAACGAACAAACGAACACTGATACTCAGTGTTAGTTTGTTTGTTTGATTTTTTCTATTCATTCATTCGTCTGTCTGATGAATGAATGAATAGGTGAAATTCCCCTTCGCATGTCCAGGTGTTTCACTGGGCATGTGCGGGAATCTCACAGTCTGTGTAGTGTGGGTAGATGACGTGTCCCACAGGGACTTCACCTACCCACACAAAGATGGCGGCGCCCTGAATATAGATCGGGGCAGAAGATAAAGAATAAAAAATAGGTAATGTGGGGGGTTAGGGGCATTTGGGGGTGACTAGGGGGTCGATTGGATGTAGTGGAGGCGGGAGGGGGGTTAAAAAAAAAACGGGATTCGGCATGACAGTGCCGCTTTAAGGGAGGTGGAAAGATGACAGCCATGGATCTCAAGTTTTGTCAAAATGTTTGTGTATCTTGAACCTTTTCAGTCATTATGTAAAATTACAATGTCTTACTATTTTTACACATAATTGTAGTTATATTAGTTAGCGTACAAATGTGTCCACAATTTTGCTATAGCCCTGTGCCTTGCCAAGCCATTCTTGGCAGCCTGCTTACTTTCTGCTCTTGTGAGGCAGTCTTGGGGTTTAGAAAGAAGGGGAAATTACAGAGAAGTAGATGGGAAAAGGTTTTAGACAGGAGGGAAGAAATGAATAGAGGAACTGCATGCCAAAGAAGATGAAAATGAGGACAAGTCCAACAAAGATAAATATAAGCACCCAGTAAGCAACAATTCCCAGATTTTACTAATAACATGACGTAAAGTCATGATTTTATTAATGACACGGAGGCGAGTATTATGCTATCTCTTTCTTACTTTATTCCTCAGCAGCAAAGAGAAATATAACTAAAAGAGAAAAATATGTAAATTATGAACAATATATAACAGATACAACCATATCTGCCTAGTAACAGGGCAGCCAATCAGTCTCTAGGAACAGTCCATAAGTCTCTATCCGTGTACTTCCACTTCCTCTTCTTTGCCTTCTGAACCGAAGACCCAAACCGAAACATCCACTTCAGTAATTAACAAACGTCAAACTGGTAAACTTCATCAGAACGAAATCAAGCTGTAAAACAAAGAAATAGGTGGTAAACTCCAAACTTAGTATCTGAGTGTAACATATCAGAATCATGTGACCTGCATACAAAGTGCATCATAGTCAGAATATTATGTACATATGTCGCACCATACAATTACCATGTACTTAATACAAGTAAAAACATGTGTACTTAGAAGATCCCCCGATTGAACCATAACCGTAAACCTGACCCAAACCCACGGGTGGGTGGGCGGGAATAATACTCGCCTCCGTGTCATTAATAAAATCATGACTTTACGTCATGTTATTAGTAAAATCGGGGAATTTTATTAATGACACGGAGGCTCCTATTACGCTAGTTTAAAGCTGAGCCACAACCAACGAAGAAACATGTTCAATCGGGCGGAAATAACAATCGCAGAACGTAGATTCCTTAGACCAATCCGTCGCTTTCAAGATATTGTCCAGGCGACATCCCATTGTAGAAGCCTTCGATGCCATGGCACCCCTATCCGAATGAGCCGAAAAGATCGAAGTATCAATTCCTGCAGCGAAAGGAGACCCTTAACCCAGCGGGCTAACGTAGTCGAGGAGACTGGTAGAAACGGTGCCTTCAAGGAAATAAATAGTGGAGGCAAATCAGTTGACCTCAACTGTCGAGTACGATACAAATAAACCTGGAGACAAGCCACAGGACACAAAGCAGGTCTGACAGAGCATCTAGGATAGTCCACTGACTTGGAAGCCGACTTAGTCCTCCTTGAGATGTTAAACGACACACCTTCGGGAGTGAATGAGACCGCGTTCCAGTCCAGAGCCCTGACGTCCGATACCCTCTTGCACGAAAGGAGACACAGAAGCATGACCAGCTTCCATGACAACTGTTTGAGCGTCAATTCCTCATTACAGGGCCAGGAGTCCAAGAAACCAAGGACAACGTTAACATCCCAAAACGAGGAGTATCTAGATCTCGGAGGTCTAGTGCAACGGATACCCTTCAACAGGCGGCACACAACAGGATGTTGTCCAATCGGAGATCCATCGATCCCTCGATGTCCGGCCGAGATGGCCGATCTATAAACATTAAGGGTACGATAGGCCAAACCAGAATCGACACGTTCAGTCAGGAAACTGAGCAGCTCATTCAGAGGGGCAGAAAGTGGATCCAGCAATCTTCCCAAGCACCAGCTAGACCACACGCGCCATGCGGATTTGTAAGCCGTTCTGGTACCTGGTGCCCAGGCATTCTCCAAGAGTCAAGCAGTCGTCTGCGAAACGTCCGTGACACACCAGGGTCCCCTGAGATCAACCAAGCCGTGAGTTGGAGCAAGTTCTGGTCCACCAAGTCGTGCGAGTTCGCATCCGGATCCAGAAGCACATCCGGCCTAAATTCGATCATCCGTGGGAAGTCCATGGCCATCTCCAGGAGACGGGGGAACCACGGTTGAGAGTGCCAGAGGGGAACTACCACTACCAATGTGCAATCCTGTTTGGCCGAGTACGCCAGCATCCGGGATATCAGGTTGATTGGTGGGAACGCAACGTTCTGTAAGAACGCGTCCACCGCAGTGGCCGCTGGGTCCGGCCTCCAACTGAAGTACTGGGGTAGTTGGGAGTTCAGTCTGGACGCGAACAAATCCAGGTGTAGCGGACCCCATAGCTGATCTATCCGTTGAAAGGTCGAGGATAGCAAATGCCAATCTCCTGAATCTTTCAGGTAGTGCAAATTCCAATCCGCCCACTCGTTGTCCAGTCCCGGAATGTGTTCGGCCGTAAACGACACAGCGTTGTGGAGGCAAAACTGCCAGAAATCCTTTGCCAAGTTCGCCAGCTGTTTCGATTTTGTTCCACCTAGGTGGTTTATGTACCTGACCGCGGACACATTGTCCATGCGTAGGAGTACGCAGCAATTCCCCAGAGTCGGAGATAGACTCCGAATAGTGAATGAACATGCCAGAAGTTACAGACAATTTATGTGCAAAGTCGACTCGACTTCGGACCATCTTCCACCGGTGAAGACACTGCCACAGCGAGCGCCCCAACCCTGCAGGCTTGCGTCCGACTCTATTATCATGTCCAGCGCAGAGCCGAAGATGGCCCGGCCGTTCCAGGTCTCCATGTGGTCCAACCACCACCGTAGTTCATCTTTGGAGTCTCCATCCAGGGTCAATACGCTCTCGTACGAGCCCCCCGATCGGAGATGGGACCCCTTCAAACTTTGATCACTCTAGCCAGTTGCCGGATGGAGAGAGAGGTGGCTCGTAGCGCACGCCATATCTCCTTCTTCATCGACCGAAGCTTGGTCTCCAGTAGGAACAGAAACTGGGTGACCGAATCGACCTCGAAGCCCAGGAATTCTATCCTCTGTACCGGGGTCACAATGGATTTTTCCCAATTCACGAGGAAGCCCAGGCCTTCCAGGAGATTCACCGTCCATCTCAGGTGTCTGAGAAGTTGCTCGGGGGACGAAGACATAATCAGTCCTCCAGGTAGATAATCACGCAGACCCCCCGAGCCCTGAGGAAGGCCACCACGGGCTTCATCACCTACGTGAAACACCATGGAGCCGAAGATAGACCGAACGGCAGACAGGTAAACCGCCATCGACGACCTTACCACGTAAAGTGCAATAAGTCCCAGTGCTCTTCTGCCATGGGTATTGTCAAGTAGGCATCTTTGAGGTCCACCCAATTTGACCATCCAGTCTCCTTGACGGAGCAGGTCTCGGAGACAGTGAGCGCCCTCCATCTTGAAGTGATGGTAACGGAGGAAAAAATTGAGGTGTTTGAGGTTTATCACCGGTCGGACACCTCCACCTTTCTTGGTGACGAGAAACAAATTGCTTAGAAATCCTGGGTGGTCGTAGGGGATTTCCTGAATAGCTTGTTTGGCAGACAGTTCCGCAATCTCCGCGGTAATTAGCCCGGACTTCTCTTCCGGCAGCTTCAGTTCCTGTGGGATAAAAGTCTGGACAGGGGGAGACAACAAATCTAGGCGGAAACCCCTGACCATATCCAGAACCCATACATCTGTGGTGATCGTACCCCACATATCGAGAAATAGTGGTAACCTGCCCCCCACGCTTGTCCTGCAAAACATACGTTTTGGGGTACTCACCGTAAGGACGTCTGTACGAGGGTTGTCCACGACCTCCTCGACTTTGCCACGGTCTCCCGTGTGAGGTAAAGAAGGGCGTTGGCTTATAGTCCTGGTAGGCTTGGGGGCAGAAAAGGAACCTCTGTGAGTCCGCGAGGGACCTCGAGCTCCACGGCCGGGCGGACGGCTCCTCTACCTCCCGGCCCGGTGGAAAACCTTAGGGCCAAAAACCCGCTTCAGGTTTGACTGGGCCTTATCGAGAGCGGTGAAGGTGCGTGCAAAGGATCCTAAATCCTTAACAAAACACTCTCCAAAGAGCATACCTTTGGCCGAGGCACCCGGTTCTTTCACTGCAAGGTTAACTAACTTGGGCTCAATTTTGAGCAGAATCGCCTTGCGGCGTTCAGCCGACATGTCTGTATTCACGTTGCCGAGAAGGCAAATCAACCTCTGGACCCACCCAATTGCTTCATTGAAGACAAGGAGTTTTGTTCCAGCCTTAGCTGCTTCCAAAAGCTCATAAAGCTTGGAAGCGGGGCCCAGGGTGTCCAGGATCTTGTCCTGGCAATTATGCAGCGAAAATTCCAGCCCCTTTCTGGGTTTACAACCCGTTTTTGCCAGGAACTGGGAAATCTGAGGGTCAACCTCTGGCGTCTTGCACGCCGCATCAGGCACCGAAGGCCTCGGGCACTCGGCCCTCAATTTACTGCGCCCCTCTTTGGAAAGAGGGGTACGCATGCGAAGCGCCAGATAACTGGCAATGTGCACGGGCGGGTCCCATTCCGCCGAGCAAGGATGGCGAAGGTCATCGGGATTGAACAGGGGGTAACCCTGAGGATCACAAATGTCCTGCCCCTCACTCGGAGTTAGCGCCGAAGCATCAAACTCCGCCTCATCGCCGGAGCCCCCTTCCTCATAGGAGGCGTAATCAGGGGGATCAGAGTCTGTCTCTCCAGTCTGATCGGTATCTGATCCATCACCATCATGGGCACGCGCCCGTTTCCATTTCCTGGCCGATTTTGCCCGGCCAGCGGCTCTTTTGCGCGGGTAGGTAACACCTGTGTCACATCTCGAGAGACATGCTGACATTTTGCCTGTGCCTTGCGACTCGCCTGAGGCTGTAGTGCAGGCAGGGGAGCAGGCAACATGGTAGGGGCCAAAGGCTGTGTCAGCGCCTGCTGAATAGTGTGAGAGAGGGACGAGGACACGGTCCCCATGGCCGAGGCCAGAGCCCTCTGCATGGTTGAATCAATAAGGGCCTGGAACTCCTGAGAGGGGGTAAGGCCCATCTCCCCAGTGATAGAGGTCTGAGAGGGGTCCATAACGGGATAGCTGGGGCTAACAGAACCCTCACCCCTAGCCTGCATAATGAGCAGAGTAAATGAATACCAAGTCAAGGTAAAAAGTACTGTACCTTTAAATATATACTACAGGTACAGGGCAGTAATAGATCTCAATAATATCTAAACTGAACAAAAATGGGGAACCAAATAACCTAAAACAGCAAGGGGGTTGAGTAACCCACTGAGAAGTACCTGCACAGCAATTAACAGCAAAAAAGGGGAGAGGTAGAGGGAGCCGACCCGCCGAACAGACCCAGCCACGTGTGTGCCGAGGCAGAAGATGGCCGCCGCATGCAGAGCGCGCCGCGGCTGCCTCCAAGCTCCTCCCCTGCCAATGGCCGGGGAGCAAGTGAAGTACACGCGGCCGGGAACTCCCTCGCACCTGCGGGTGCGAGGAGATAACGATCGGGCCGGTGGAGAAACGTGGCCGCACATGCGGCCGCGAGGGGGAAAGGGAAGGGAACCAGGGAGCAACAGAGCTCAGGCGCAAATCTCCCCTGCTAGCCGCGAACCCTGTCTGGATGTATAAAAGAGCAACACAGACAGGGAAAGCGGTGGCAAAATGCAGGGGAAGACAAAACAGCAAAAAAACTAATAAAACCAGTAGATAAAAACACAATACATATATAAAATAAAACAGAATAAAACAAGCAATAATCATACACTACAAAACAGGGTAAATAACCCTAGCAAACAATAGCAATCACAAATATACAGGAGAGAAAATAATACTTAGCTGGTCTGAGGACAGCAGCAAAGAAAGAGGAAGTGGAAGTACACGGATAGAGACTTGTGGACTGTTCCTAGAGACTGATTGGCTGCCCTGTTACTAGGCAGATATGGTTGTATCTGTTATATATTGTTCATATTTTACATATTTTTCTCTTTCAGTTATATTTCTCTTTGCTGCTGAGGAATAAAGTAAGAAAAAGATAGCATAATAGGAGCCTCCGTGTCATTAATAAAATACTTTCAGCAAAGACCATCAGATGTTGTTACATTTTAAAAAGTTGTAAAGCATAGCAGGGTTTTATAAGGCGTTTCCTTATGTGTGACACATATCGGTAAGGAAGCAGTATAGCTTTAATAATTTTATATAATGCTTTTTACCAATATCCATCTTCATGTATGCTTTTATAGTTTCTGAATGTGCTGACTGTACCCATGTTGCTTCTTTGCAAGAATCATTTCATTGGACACTCGCCAATGAGTTTACCAGAAAAACTTGCAAAATACTTAGGAGTTTAGGGAGTTAAGAAAATAATTTGAAAAATTTCAACCCAATTCACTGTTTAATGAATAACACACAAAGTAAAATTATCCTAACCAAAATCGAGTCCTATAATCTATTCCACCAGAAAGCAAACCCTGCTTAATACTATTCCTAAGGATTCAATGCTATTATTGTTCTCCTGCATCTGCAGAATATAACCACGCAGAATGAATCATTGCCCCTAAGATCTTACAGTTTAATTTGAAACCTGTGGAGCAGGGAGATGAGGTGACTTATTCAAGGTCACACAGACTGTCTGACACTCAGATATCCCAGGACTGTGTTATAATATGTGCAGTGTCTCTCAGTATGCACAAATGCTGTGAAAAGAAAATGCCTAAACACATGCTGTTCTTCTTGCTTTTTCTTTCTTCTTCTCTATATCTAGGATATCATAAATGGGATATAGTGTACATCAAATCGACTGCAGAATTACCAAGACACATATTAGCCATAACATAAATAGCAAAGCTATAATGGATATATTTATTACCAAGCCCTAAACAGATACTGATGCTCATTTTTATAGATCCCCCTTTTATTTTTTTTTAATTTTTTTCTGTAATCAGCATGCAAACAGGGTAAATAGGGCCATAGGGCAAATAGGTAAGAGCCTCCTATTGGTTAGTTACTGCATGGGTGATTCTCTTTCAGCTGGCAACAAGTTATTTAACCCCAACTGATTCAATGAGTAGCTTCACATTTCTTAAACAACCATGTCGAAAGACACATTCCGTGGTCGTGGAACAGATGTTAGTCTGTTTGAGAAGGGTCAAATCATTGGCATGCATCAAACAGAGAAAACATCTAAGGAGTTTGCAGAAACTACTAAAATTGGGTTAGGAACTGTCCAACGCATTATTAAAACTGGAAAGATAGTGGGGAACCATCGTGATGGGTGCATCACGGTAACAAGAGAGGCAGATGAAGTGATGCACCCATAATACCCTACTGTACAAGCTTGTGGGGGCAGTGCTATGACCTGGGGTTGCTGCAGTTGGCCAGGTCTAGGTTCAGCAACATTATATGCCCAAAGAATGAGGTCAGCTTTCTGAACATACTAAATGACCAGGTTATTTTAGCAATGGATTTTTTCTTCCCTTATGGCACGGGCATATTCCAAGATGACAATGCCAGGATTCACCAGGCTCAAATTTTGAGAGAGTGGTTCAGAGGGCATGATACATCATTTTCTTACATGGATTGGCCACCACAGAGTCCAGACCTTTGGGATATGCTGGAGAAGGTCCAACTCTCCCATCATCAATAGAAGATCTTGATGAAAAATTAATGCAACACTGGACGGAAATAAATCATGTGACATTGCATAAACTTAGCGAAACAATGCCACGGTGACTGCGTGCTGTAATCAAAGCTAAAGGCAGTCCAACGAAATATTAGAGTGTGTGACCTTTTTTTGGGGGCAACTTTTTTTGGGGACAGGTAGTGTATATTTACTTGTATTGCTCCAGGGAAACTCTCTAATTTAGATATATGGATGTCATTCACCTTGTCCCTCCCAACAACATGTATACATGTGCTAAATTGTATTTATTAAAAAGCAGTATGTAGTATTCTGTACTGTACTAATACTTGTTGAAGCTATACATAATATTATGTCCACATGCACACATTATTTTTATATTCTATTCACATTATCAGGAAGATGCATTCCTAAAAATATAATCAGGTTCCATTCAATAATATAGAATCTGGCAATTTAATTTGTTTATTTTAGTCACAACTAGTAAATGTTATGAAAGGATAAATCTGCTTCTATGATAAAATTTCCTTACCATATAATCTCAAAAATGCAAATTCTCATATTTCTATAAAGGATGAAAAAGAAAAATTAAATTTTGTACGTTTGCAAAATGTTATGTATATATTTAATTATTGCAAAATCCAAGGACTGGAATTCAAACTAACAATTGTTGTTTTGTCTGACTTATTGTGGAAGTTATGTGACCCATGTTTCAAATATTTGTAATGCTATTGTTTTTAAATGAAATAATCCTAGTAGTAAAGGGTTAATGTATTATCATATTAATATAAAATCTGGTTGAAAAAGACCATCAAGTTTAAACTGCTACACATCCCTATTGCTCTGCGTTACCATAACATCTCTTGTATATGCATTTAAAGGGACACTCCAGGAACCCAGACCACTTCTGCCCATTGGAGTGGTCTGGGTGCCCACTAAACCACCCTTAGCTCTGCACCAGTGTAGTTATTGCAGTGTTTCTAAACTGCAATAATTACATTGCAGGGTTAAGTCCTCCTCTAGTGGCTGTCTATCAGACAGCCACTAGAGGGACTTCTGTGATATTAAACCACGAAAAGTGTTTTAAACAACACTATACGCCCTCACGCTATGCATGGAATCCCCATAGGAAATCATTGAATAATGCTTTCCTATGGGGAGGTCTAATGCGCGCACGCGGTCATTGCTGCGCATGTGCATTCGGTCTCCCCTGCCAGCTGATGGCGGCGGCGGAGGAGAGTGGTTGGAGCCTGACCAAGTGCAGAGGGACATCGGTGCTGGATTCAGGTAAGTCATGGAAGGGGTTTTTTTTTTTTTGTAAATCTTTTATTGTCAAAGGTTTTGTTCAATGTCATCAAAACTTATTAGTCATAATATCGTGGACACGCAAGTCCATTATTCGAATAAACATATTAATCAGTTTCAAGCATTGTTCCATGCATCTATAGGCAAAGTACGATATTTTACATTACAATTGGATTGTTGACAAGCCTGTGCTATGCCGACTAGTTTTCGTCTTTGCTGAAATGTAGCCTGTATATTGTCGGGTGGGGTGTCACTGTTGCCCCGTTCTGCATCGGTTATTGGTCATGGGTTTTAGTCGTGGGTTAGTTCTATGTCGTCGAGGTAACCTCCATTGAGTATCAAGATGTACGTATATTTGGTCGGTGTCTGTCTAGATGCGTTATAAGTTGTTTTATGTTATGTTAGCCTATCCAGTGTTAGGTGTGTCTGATTTGTGTGTTATGTGTTTTTATGCTCCAAGTCATTTTAAAAGCTATACTACTTTCTATCCATGTATGTGCCGGTGTCTTCCGGCTTTCGGTCATGTCGGTATAAGCAGTATGGGGGAGGTTGGGATACAGGTGCGTGGGAGGGTGTGGGGGGGTAGGGAGAGAGGGGTGTGGGAGAGGGAAGGGGGAGATGGATGTGGAGAGAGAAGGTGCACTCCGGATCTCCCGTCTTTGCGCACCCGTCGCCCCTGATTGTCAAGGCCCGAGTCCAGAGATCGAGCCATCGCCTGTGGCCGTATTCGTCCTCTCTCTGTGCAAGCCTCATTGTTATCCATCTAATGGCTCCTGGAGGTGTACATGAACCAGGGTGTCCATGCCTCTGCGTGTTTGGTGGCCCTGCCAAGGAGAGCTGCATGTATCGCCTCTGCTCCCTGGATGTCTTCTACTTTGCGTATCCATTCTTCCCTATGCGGTGTTTCTGTTTTCTTCCAGTATATGGGTATGAGCGACTTGGCCGCGTTCAATAGATGTCGTAGGATCGATTTCTTATATCTGGATATTGGCATTGGCGACACGTGGAGCAGTGCTAGTTCAGGCGTCCATTCAATCCCGTCTCCCAAGATCTCTCGTAATTCCTCTCTGATCATCTCCCAGTATGGGGTGATCAAGCTGCATTCCCACCATATGTGGATCGTCGTGCCCTGTTCGGACATGCATCTCCAGCACAGTGGTGAGGTTGATGGGTATATTTTATGGAGGATCGAGGGTGTTCTATACCAAGAGGTCAGCAGTTTATAATTTGTTTCCTGAAATTGTGAACTGATGGTGCTTTTATGATGCCAGAGCAATGCTTTGTCCCATTGTTGTCGTGTGAGTGACTTAGCTAGGAGTGTCTCCCATTTGCAGCGGAATGTGTTATGTTCAGTTAGGTGCCCATTCAGGAGGTATTGATATAGTGTGGAGATTGTTTTGTCGAGTTCAATTGCATTCATGCAACTTTCCTCGAACCACGTAAGTTCTCGGGTTAGACAATCTCTGTTGCGGAGCGTGCTATGGAAATGTTTTACTCGTAGGTATCGGAGTGTTAGTTGTAGAGAGCATGGTCTACCATTTAGTATCGATTCCAGGGGGCGGATCTCTCCGTGTTGTAAAACCGTGTGTATGGGTACATGGCCTCGTCCTTCTGAGAATGGGCCAGTCTGTGTGAGAATTCCTCCCCCTATTTTGCTGTTGTAAGTAATAGGCAGTAATGGGCTCGGTGTTGGTGATATGTGTTTTTGTTCCCTTAGGGGTCTCCAGCCACGCAATGTCTGTGCAGTTGGGCCGTCTTCCGCGTCTCTTGCCAGGATGCCTGGGCCTTGTGTGTTCCATATGGTGGAGTGTAGGGCCGCGTTATTCCCTTCAGCGTTCAAAGACACCCATTGTTTCTGCTCTGTTTTCGAATGCCAGTTGAGAATACGTTGTAAAATTGTTGCCTGGTAATATTTCTTGAAGTCAGGTAAGGCGAGTCCCCCGCAATGCCTAGGCAGGCAGAGTGTTTCGTGTTTGAGCCTTGAGCGTTCGCCCCTCCATACGTATCTGAGGACCGCAGATTTTAGTGTTTTGAAGAATGAGGATGGTATGGTGATTGGAATGGTCTGGAACGGGTAGAGAAGGCGCGGTAGGAGATTCATTTTGAGGACCGCCACTCGTCCGTGCCAGGAGATGTGTGGGTATGACCACCTGACTAGGTAACTGAGTAGCGTTTTCAACAGGGGGGCGTAGTTGTGGTGATATAGGTCTTTCGGGTCAGGTGTTATCCATATGCCCAGGTACTTCATTTTGTTGGTACACCACGTAAACGGGAACGACGTCTCCAGTGCTGTATATTCCTCCCCTGGTGTCGTAACATTCAACACTTCGCATTTGG
This sequence comes from Pelobates fuscus, assembly GCF_036172605.1. Classification (NCBI taxonomy): domain Eukaryota; kingdom Metazoa; phylum Chordata; class Amphibia; order Anura; family Pelobatidae; genus Pelobates; species Pelobates fuscus. The sequence continues at coordinate 162,480,840 of NC_086322.1, read as the reverse complement.
AGTGGTTGAGTTTGAATCCCGAGATCAAGCTGAATTTATCGAATTCCGCCATTAGGCATGGTAGTGTGATTCTCGGGTTGCTAACGAAGAAGAGGAGATCGTCCGCGTATGCGGCCACTTTGTGAATTCCCCCCTGCCACGGGAATCCCTGCACATCTCGATTTTGGCGAATTGTTTGTAGGAGGGGCTCTAGAGTGATGGCGAAGAGTAGCGGGGATAGGGGGCACCCCTGTCGCGTGCCATTTGATATTGGGAAGTCAGCCGTGAGTGCCCCATTGACCCTAACTGCGGCTCTGGGATTGTTGTAGAGAGCTTTGATCCATGTGAGGAAGTTTTGCCCTATGCCCATTTCCTGTAGTGTAGCTATCATGAATGGCCACTGTACCCGATCAAATCCTTCTCAGCATCCATGGAGAGGAGGAGGAGGCGTTTTTGTGTCTTCCTCGCTAGGTGTTGAATTGCGAATAGTCGTAACGTACTATCCCTCGCTTCCCGCCCTGGGATAAACCCTGTTTGGTCCACATGAATCAGGCCCGGTAGTGGAGCTTGGAGCCTGTTGGATAGTACTTTTGTGAATAGTTTAGTATCCACGTTGAGAAGGGAGATTGGGCGGTAATTACTGCAGTACATCGGGTCCTTGCCAGGTTTAGGTAGGACTGCTATCGTTGCCGCTAGGGATTCAGCTCCGAATGTTTTTCCTTCTGTTATCGCATTGACAGCTTTAGTTAGCCAGGGTAATAGTAACGTTGTGTAGGTTTTATAGTATGACGTGGGAAATCCGTCCGGTCCCGGTGCCTTCCCCGTTTTTGTCCGTTTCAGGGCTGCTGCTATTTCCTCTTCCGTAATCGGTTCGTCTAGGGCGGCTGTTGTTTCTTCTTGTAACTTTTGTAGCCCTGCGTTGCGCAAATATGTCTGGGTCCTGGCGTCATTGATGTCCCCACCTTCCATGTGGTTCTGGGTTCGTAAATTATATAGCTTATGGTAGTATGTCCTAAATTCTTCAGCTATTTCCGTTGGATGGATTGATGTGGTGCCCGAGGATAATCGTAGTTTGCGGACCTGTGTTCGGGGGGTGTTGTCCTTGAGCAGTCTAGCGAGGTATTTCCCTCCTTTGTTGGCGTGGGTGTAGAAAAACCCTTTGGATCGTTGTATAGAGCGTAGGTATCGCTTCATGAGTAGTTCTTTGAGTAGTCGTCTAGCTTGTATTAGCTCCCTGTGAGTGGTTACCATTTGGGATCTTTTGTGTTGGGCTTCCAGGGTGGCGATTTGTCGATAAAGATCAGCCATCTCTCTTTGTGCTTCTTTTTTCTTTTGGGATGCAATACGAATGAGTGAGCCTCGGATTACACACTTATGCGCTTCCCATATCGAGATTGGGGATATGGTCGCCGCTCCGTTGTCCTGGAAGTAATTGACCAGGTCCTGCGAGATCTTTTCCTTCATGCCTGGGTCTTGGAGCAGTGCGTCATTAAGCCTCCAGGTCCATCTAGTGGGCCTAAAGAGTGGGGATGCAAGCGTGACCTTGACCGCCCCATGGTCCGACCATGTAGCCGGCTCAATTTCGGTGGATAGAAGGTGCAGGAGCCCGATTTGTTTAGTGAATATGTAGTCGATTCGAGAGTATCGACCGTGTATCGCCGAGTAATGGGTGTAATCTTTTGTGTCAGGGTGCAGGGCCCTCCAGCAGTCCACCAGGTCCATGTCGCTCAGTGACTGTTTAATTTGGCGGATGTTACGTTGTGGAATACAGCTGTGACCCGTTGAGGAGTCCAAGATTGGATCCAAGGGCACGTTGAAGTCTCCCCCAAGTAGTAATGTGCCCTCCGCGAAGTCCTGTAGTTTAGTTAATGTGTTTCTGAGAAATTGGGCTTGTTTTCTATTTGGTGCATATATGGAAGCGAAGGTGTACATTTTGCTCAGTATGTGTCCTTTCAGAAACAGATATCTACCTTGGGGGTCGTGTATGACAGCCAATTCTTGGAATTCCAATTTTGCTGCCAGGAGGATGGCTACTCCGGCTTTGCGTTGTAGCGGGTGGTTACAAAGATAGGTCTTTGGGTACGTTTTATTCTGGAGTTTTGGGGCAGCTTCTGCCCGAAAGTGTGTTTCTTGGATTAGTGCTACTGAAATGCGTTTCTTCCTCAGATCACGCAATAGGTGGGCTCTGCGCTCCGGGATGTTGAGTCCCCTGCAATTGAGTGTGAGGATGGTGATGGGATCTGGTTGATATGCCATGGTCACTTCTGTCCCAGGTGTCTTCCCTCTGACGATTTATCAAGAGCGCTTCTCTCCCACTCCCCGATATGGCTCCGGCGACAGCCCAATCCCCTGCCCCGGCCCGACAGGTGGTGGCGGGGACTTAGGACGGGTGCGCACCAGTAGCTCCGAGATGTGTCTACGAGCGTATAGGGGTTGGGGAGGGTGGGTGTAGGTTCAGGTGTTGAAGGGGGGGGGGGGTTGAGGTAGGTATAAAAGGTGGGTTGGGAGAGGTAGATAGGGATTAGTGCCCTTGGATGAGGGCGTCGCCACTGGGGTAGAGGATGGTCTCCCAGACGAGGGGTTCCCGTGCTATGGTGGAGTACCCTAGGGGTCCGTCTCAGTTACCAGACTGGGATGCAGCCCCCTCGTGAGTTCCACCGTCCAATACAGTGCGCGGGTACGGGTTGAGGTACGTAGCCTAGGTACCTATCGAGGATATGTCGTCTAAGTCTGTGTGTGGGTCGTGTCCGGTCTCCACCTCGCCCATGAGCGCTTAAGGGTTGCAAATTTATTAGCATTCCATAGTTAATTAACCTACGTTAACAGTGAACAGTATGGCATAACAAGCCGCGTATAAAACAAGAACAATAAACATTTGCCCGGTATCCCCGTTCCCCTCTTCCCTAGTCCCCCCCTGCCCCACCGTCTCCATCACATATGTGTGAGTAACTGTACCCGTATATGAGGCCCACTGTATTAGTGTGTGAGTTAGGTCTCACCAAGCCCTGTATTGTGTTGGGTAGGAATTTCGCTGGTCGGGGATGTTGAGAGAAGGGTGCAGCAGCCACTGGTTCCGCAACGGGTGTAGGGCCGAGTGCGTGCGTGGGCACAAGCGTATGTATGTGTTCGGCCGCCCCCTCCCACCCCCCCAGCGCCTAGCGCGTGGGGGGAGGGGAGGGGGCGGCCGCGGTATGTGTGCTTGAGAATAGATGCGTATAGATGTGCGTCTGCCTGTGTCTTAGTCCCATGTGTTATGCGTAGCTGAATTGGGTGTCCCCCAAGGTGCTCTCTTTCTCCCCCCCTCCCCCACAACCCCCGGTACAGCTCCCGTCCCCCAATCCTCGGGGTCTGGGCATTCATAACTATGTGTATGACCAGGCTCGGGTCTTCCCATCACCCCATCGTTGTCCCATGCTGTCGGACACCAACTAACCGGCCGTGGCCAGTGTGTTAGCAGGGATATGTACCCCGTGTTTGTGTGTGTGCGGTTAGGCCGCCACTCGTCCCAAATTCCCCAGTCCGTACAACCCAGTTAATAGCGTTCATAGGTGCATTCCATTGCCCGCTGCCCCCTTAATCCTAGGCTGCGACGATGAGCAGCCTGGGCAGTATTCCGTCCGGATTAACGTGGGTTCGGGTGTTTCAGAACCATATCTTAAGCTGCAGTTGCTTCTCGTTAATCCCCTCCGCCCCCCATAGCCCCCCCAACCCACGGGATGCATTTAGCGGGCTGCCTCTTTTCTCTTAGCGTATTGAAGCATTAGTGATCCGCCTAAAGTTCAGGATGGGAGAGATCTCTGTCGGATGCTAGTTCTGTTTAAGATTCGGTGAAGTCTCCATCCATCTGTCCCCCACCCTCCCAAGGCGGTTCATGGTAGCCCACCCGTCCCCCATCCCCCCGGGGTGTGGAGAGGCCCACCAGATTAGTGGGGGTTGTAATCGGTACCCCCGCTCCGGGCCAGCATCCCCAAGGTTGTCGGGCTCTGCATGACAGTGGTTGTGCAGTGTACACCGAGTTTCCCCTGGGTTGGCAAGATGGTGGAGTAAGTGCCACGTTCCTTCATGAGGTGGGGGTGGAGGCCCAACTTTTCACCTATATGCTAGTGTGTAGGGAACTGGAGATCTGCGTGTGAGCAAGTTACTGCCTGTCCCTCTCCCGTTGCCCCCCTCCCCAAAGTGTCTCAGCGATTCTCACCCACAAAATAATCTCGGTGTTGGTGGGGACAGTCCGTGGGATTTGTGGCTATAACGGAGTGGGGCAGGTAAGGTTTCTAAGTCTCGAAGGGCATAGTCTGTGCGGGTAGGGGATGCAGGCTTACCTACTCCGCTTGGTTGCCCCATTCAGGGCGGCGTCTCGGTGGGGGTCCCGGAGGGGAGCCCCCTCTGCGTCTTCGGGGTATCCGTTGCGGTCTGGGTCTCTGGCCTGGCAGGTCCAGAATCCAATTTGTGACAGGTACGGGCGGCAGGTTCAGCTCTTCCAGGAGGTGCGGGATTTCGTCTGGGCCTTTGGCGGTGATCCAGCCATCCCGATGGTGAACTTGAAGGGCAAATGGAAATCCCCACTTGTAAGGGATGCTGCGTTCTCGGAGGAGGGTAGTGACCGGGCGGAGTGCCCGTCTCGCGTCCAGTGTCATGGGGGAGAGGTCATTGTACACGGAGACCTGAGCACCCATGTAAGGCCACGTGGGTTTTGTTCTAGCTTTGTGCATAATTGCCTCTTTGATTGGGAATGAGTGCAGGCAACATATTAAGTACCGGGGTCCGTCTTCCGGCATGCGTGGTCGCAGGGCCCGGTGTGCTCTATCGAATTTGTAGCGTGGGGGGGCCTCAGCTTGCAGAATGCTGTTGAATAATGCAGAGAGCAGCTCTTCGGCCTTTTCCTCCCCATCTGTCTCAGGGACCCCGCGGACCCTAATATTGCAGCGTCTCCCCCTGTTGTCCATATCTTCCACAGCGCGCCTCATGGTGAGTAAAAGCTCTCCTTGTCGAGAGATTGCCGTGTTGGTTGCTGTGAGCCTGTCCGTTTGTGTTTCCATGGAGGCTTCCAGGGACTGGATGCGGCCTGCATGGGCTCCGACTTCGGTGCGGATTCCCGCTATTTCTGCCCTTAGAGCATCTTGAATCGCGGTGGTGTGTGAGAGTAGGTCGGCTTTAGTTGCCATCGATGCCATAGATGCCGATATCAGACGCAGTTCTTCTCCTATTCGGTCTAGGGCTGACGGTTCCGTCGAGACCGTCGAGGTCGTCGAGGCCGGTGATGGCGGTGTGGGACTTGTCGGTTCGGCCTCGTTGTCCGCTCCCCTTTGAGGGTGTATGAAGCCGTCCATCGGTCCTTGTTGGGGTTTCGGGGGTGCCCCCCTCGGGGTCTGGGGGTGATCTGAGCGGCGGTTGCGGCCCATTTGGTGGTTTCTGCTTATTTTGGAGTGCTTTACAAGGGCTTGGTGGAGCGGAGCACTGTGTTTAGGCGTCCATCTTGGTCAGCGTCCGGGCCACGCCCCCGTCATGGAAGGGGTTTTAACCCCTTCAGCAACATGGGATGGTGAGGTTGGAGGGATAGGGGCACTGCAGGGTCCTGCAGTGCCAGGAAAATGGACATGTTTTCCTGGCACTGGAGAGTCTCTTTAATGCCTGAGAACCTTAATTCAAATTTGAGCTATATTCTCTGTATTTTGATTGGCTGAAAATATCTACTATCCAATCAAAAAAGAGCCTTGCAATAATGTCTGCTTTTTCTTTTTTGCAGCCTTACAAAGGATTGCAAAGCTATTGCATACAATTATAAAACTGTTAGAATTTGTCACAGTGTGCTACTTCATTTAAAAGCAATTTATTTCAAGACAGCAGTAACCCTTTCAAGTAAGAAGCAATGCCTGTTAAAGTAGTTATTTCATGATCTTTGTGTACTTTAATGAAACATGGCTTCCTTATACCATGACACAGTTCATAAAAATAGCAATCTCTGTAAAGGAATTGTCATGCTTGATTAAAACAAAGCTGTTATACCACTACTAAACAGCATTCTGCAAAGCTAACCCAACAATTGACCGTGGTATAAATTTGACATTGTAAGGTTTTTTTAGGAATTCACATTTTATATGAATGGTCAATTTCTGTAAGGAATATCTTGTCAAATATGGTGCAACGTATTCCCTCCAAGCCAAGGCATAATCTACTTGAAAAACCTTTTTAGTATGATTAAAACGTCTAGTATCGAATGTTATAGGCAATCACCCATGTTTTTGACTTTTCACATGGGACAGCCCTTTTTCGAGTGTCCTGTTATTTGGCATGTGATTCACTCATACACCATGTGCATTGCTGTGGGGTCCTGTGCTTCATTCATACACCATATACATTGCTGTGGAGTTCTGTGTTTCACTCATACACCATTTACATTGATGTGGAGCCCTGTGATTCACTCATACGCCATGTACATTTCTGTGGAGTCTTGTGATTCACTCATACGCCATGTACATTGATGTGGAGTTCTGTGATTCACTCATACACCATGTCCATAGCTTTGGAGTCCCGTGATTCACTCATACACCATGTCCATTTCTGTGGAGTCCCGTGATTCACTCATACACAATGTATATTGCTGTGGAGCTGTGTGACCAACTCATATACGTATATTGCTGTGGAGTCCTGTAAATCACTCATACACCATGTACATTGCTGTGGAGTCCTGTGATTCCCTCATACACCATGTACATTGATGTGGAGTCCTGTGATTCAGTCATAAACCATGTACATTGATGTGGAGTCCTGTGATTCATTCATACACCATGTACATTACTGTGGAGTCCTGTGATTCATTCATACGCCATGTACATTGCTGTGGAGTCCTGTGATTCACTCATACACCATGTCCATTGCTGTGGACTCCCGTGATTCACTCATACACAATGTATATTGCTGTGGAGCTGTGTAATCAACTCATATACAATGTATATTGCTGTGGAGTCCTTTAAATCACTCATACACCATGTACATTGCTGTGGAGTCCTGTGATTCCCTCATAAACCATGTACATTGCTTTGGAGTCCTGTGATTCACTCATACACCATGTACATTGCTGTGGAGTCCTGTGATTCACTCATACACAATGTTCATTGGTGTGGAGTCCCGTGATTCACTCATACACAATGTACATTGCTGTGGAGCATTGTGATCCACTCATACACAATGTATATTGCTGTGGAGCTTTGTGATCCACTCATACATATTGCGGCAGAGCTTTGTCTCCCTCATATCTCTTCTTTAGATCTTGTCAGTGAGATGTATCTGACACCCCTCCAAGCACAATGAGCATGGGGTCCACATTTGTATTACCCTTTTAACATAGGGAGAGCCTAAATATATGCATTGCAACATTATAGCCTACAATTTGCCATTTAAATTTTAATTCACTTCAAATTGGATTTTAATGAATGATCCCCAATACTCTAAATGAATGTTCTAGTGTACCATTAGTTAAGCAATACTGACCATAATCCAAATGAAACTGGTCTCACTGGTTAATTACGTTTACACTGGAAGCGTATGGTTTCTATATACTACTGGGCAACTGCCTGATAAAATGCAGAATTACCATGAAAAAGAAAATGGTAACGTTTGCAACATTACCCTAAGATAGAGCTTTCCCTTGCACATATCTTTAGGCATTTTGAAAGCTACTTTCGCAGACTATTTTAGAAAAAAATATATTACATGACATTGTATTTTGAGTGTGACTATTTGTGGAATTATGCAAACATATACTAAATCTGGCATGAGTTACACTGACAGAGTCAAGGTGATTTAAATCAGATTGTGTGCAGGCTGACATACAACCCTCGATCACCTTTTACAGCTAATTAATGGAAATCATTATTACAAAGTACTGCAATAAAATAAAACACTTTATGAATGACACATTGATTTGCAAGGCTATTTTTGCTACACTTAAATTCACATTTTGCTTTTCATTTCATTTTCTATCTTTTTATAGAACAGAGAAAATGTCCAACACCGAAAAAAAAAAAAGGTGGCGTTCAAATCTGTTTGGCTCATGCACTTATTTTTAAAAGATTGATCTTAAATCCCATCATCCAGAAAGGACTGCAAGAGGAATGCTAGATGTAATAGGGAAGGGCACATATTAAACTTGTCTGGCTCATGCCGTGACTTGTTAAATGAGCATTTCTGTTTAAACCAGCTGCCACCATGATGACGCTTTAAATAGGAAAACTGAAATAATCAAGACAAATAGCATGCTTATTATGTGCTGTGATACATTTCTGAGATCTGTTCCAAGCCAACTACTTGTGTGTTTTTGCAGTATGCCTTCTCATACCTATTGACACTTTAAGGCATTTAATTCTTGGCAATAGTATTTCCGGCTCAGTGCTACAGTTTAATTATAACAGTGTCCTCAATTCTCTCATACACAACATTTAATTTACCACTACTTGAATTGCGCTGACCCACATTTTTGGATCTCCTACACAGCCAAATTCTTTTTTAGTCGAGCAAAATAAAAAAAAAAAGCTGTAGAATCAGAGCATGCAATAGAGTGTAAAAGAATTATTGCCCGCTCAAGGTCATGCTGGTGACTTCACTGTAACTTATCAGCGGTAATGTGGCATTAGGAATCTTACATGACAGGTTAACTTTTCCAGCTAAATGGTGGAAGCAGCATTATGACATTAGGTTAAGTTCTGTGTCGCTGAGTGACCCTGACAAGAATTGCTCAGTAGTCAGGGAACAATAATTTATAGCTTTCCATGTCATTTATCTCTACTGTTTTTATTCAATATATTTTTTATGATGTGTCACGAGCTATATTTTCCCTTGTAATTCTGATAATGCTTTATATGATTTAGATATTTTTTAATGAAGAAAGATAAACCTATTTTTTAATGCTGTCACTTGTGGACTGCAACTACCATCATGTTTAGGGGTGATGAGAGTTGCAGTGCACTGTTGCTGGAGAGTTAAAGGATGCTAGTCTCTGTCTAGTGCTAGTCTATATTATTTATTTCATGGTTTTTATTTTTTTTATTTTACATATTTAAAAATAGTGATGTCACGAACATAAAATTTTCCGTTCGCGAATGGCGAACGTGAACTTCCGCAAATGTTCGCGAACGGGCGAACCGGGCGAACCGCCATAGACTTCAATAGGCAGGCGAATTTTAAAACCCACAGGGACTCTTTCTGGCCACAATAGTGATGGAAAAGTTGTTTCAAGGGGACTAACACCTGGACTGTGGCATGCCGGAGGGGGGTCCATGGCAAAACTCCCATGGAAAATTACATAGTTGATGCAGAGTCTGGTTTTAATCCATAAAGGGCATAAATCACCTAACATTCCTAAATTGTTTGGAATAACGTGCTTTAAAACATCAGGTATGATGTTGTATCGATCAGGTAGTGTAAGGGTTGCGCCCGCTTCACAGTGACAGACCAAACTCCCCGTTTAACACACCGCACACAACCGCAAACAGTCCATTTACACACCCGCAAACTCCCCATTTGCACAAGGTTGGATACCAAGCTAGCCATGTCCCGTTCCTTGTCCTCACTGATGTCATTGAAGGTCTCTTCCTCCACCCAGCCACGTACAACACCAAAGGTCCCCGAAAGGTGACAACAAGCCCCCTGTATTTTTTTTTTTTAAATGTACACTACTGTTACACCAGATATGAGTTGCACTGGTGTGACACTGTGCCCTGGCAGGCCCTGAAACGCACACATGTGAAGGAAACTGACTGCTATTATATTACAGTCAAAAAAGTTTTTATTTTTTTAAAATGCAAGCTATTGTGACACCAGATATGAGTGGTGGCACCGGGCAAGTGGGCACAGTATACACTGTGAGCCTGACACACACGCTGGCAGGCAGGCAACTGCAATTAGATTACACAAAAAAAAAAAAGCAGACTGATGTTCTAGCCCTAAAAAGGGCTTTTTGGGGTGCTGTCCTTACAGCAGAGATCAGATGAGTCCTTCAGGACTGTAGTGGACGCTGAATACACTAGCCTAGCTATCGATTTCCCTATTAAATCAGCAGCAGCTACACTGTCCCTCCTCTCACTAAGAATGCAGCTTCCGGGGGGCAGGGCCTAGCTGTCATGGAGGAAAGACACACTTCGTGTGAGCTCCCTCAATATCTCACTTTAAGCAGCTATCAACAAGCGAATTTCACCCCAGAAGGGGATGACCCAGCAATGTTGCTGCTACCTGACCGACCCGACATGCTTAATAGCGGTCAGCAACTCGACAGAGTCTTACTTACCTCCGCATGACAAGTAAGGCCTGGTGCTCACCGGGCCGGAGAGGCGGCCGATCTCCCGATTCTGGGATGCCCAGGAAAAGCTACTTCCTGGCAGGAGCTCCGTTACCCCCCCTCGGACCGGTGGGGGTTATCCCGGTCCACCCCTGAGAGGCTGTCTGGAGCTAATGGACGCACAGAGCACAGCCGCCCAGGCTGACATACTCATCTGCGACTCTCCCAATATGGCGGCAGCCGCGTGTCCTCCTGGTACCAGCAAAGCATGGCAGGATATTGAGTCTAAGCTGGACAGACTCTTTAATCAATTTTGGAAGCAAATAACAAGCAGGAAGCCCCAACAAGCTCCACCACAGCCCCAACAAGCTCCACCACAGCTAAGCGAAGCCGTCCCCATTAAAATCCACCAACGCAAAAGGCGTTGAAGACGGGACTGGAGACACAAACAGAAATGCAGAGCCTGCCCCACGTCAAGCACTCGCCTCCACCTTAAGCCACCACAATCCCGCACCGGACGTGAAGCACCACCGGGACAGATCCGACCACCCGACAAAACAAGCTTCCACCACCTCAAGCCGCGAACCTGGCACTCAGCCAGAGACTTGCCTTTGTTGTTCCAGGTATCAGGGACTCCCAGGGTCTGCACCTGGCACCCAGAAGGGATTGGATGAGCACAAGCAGTAAACAGCAGCCTGCCAAGCATGTCCCACTATAGCCGATCCTCCACATCATGCCTTTGATCACATGAACTGCTCTCTGCACATCGTAAAGTAGCAAGAGTTTAAACATGTTATTATTTTACCTCCTAAAGAGTTTATTGTCGTAGTTCCTTACATGCCTTTACCTTAACCGTTCATGTATTATGTTATTCACTAGTCTCATCTCATGGGGCGACTCACACTTAATTTATAACTAGTGCTGGAGCTGCTGCTATAAATACACAGTTGATAACGTGCAAGCTACACCCTAAACATGACAGCCATCTTTCACAACAATGTACTGCTATATACTCATACCCTCAGTGCAACTAGCCATGATATACGCACGTTCAGCCTAGCATGCTCAAATATAACACACTTCTGTCTAAAAAAAAAAGAAAAAAAAAAGAATGCAGCTTCAGAATTAATCGAAATTGAGGTGGGATGGTCTGGGAGGGAGGGTCTGCTACTGATTGGCTGGAATGTGTCTGCTGACTGTGAGGTACAGGGTCAAAGTTTACTCAATGATGACGAATAGGGGGCGGACCGAACATCGCATATGTTCGCCGTCCGTGACGAACGTGAACAAGCTATGTTCACCAGGAACTATTCGCCGGCGAACCGTTCAGGACATCACTATTTAAAAACAGTACAGAAATGGGTGCATGTTATACTATTGTTAGAATGTGACAATTTTAAATGTTAATGTTTCTTGTTTGTAGTGGTTAGATTTGTGCACAGCGAAAATGCTCAGTTCTGAAGTGATATGGCTCAGATTTTTTTTTAACCAGGCACCATAAACACTACAAGGAACTTAAAGGAACTTAACATGTATAGCTTGGAGGAAAGACGAGACAGGGGGGATATGATAGAAACATTTAACATAGAAACATAGAAACATAGAATGTGACGGCAGATAAGAACCATTCGGCCCATCTAGTCTGCCCAGTTTTCTAAATACTTTCATTAGTCCCTGGCCTTATCTTATAGTTAGGATAGCCTTATGCCTATCCCATGCATGCTTAAACTCCTTTACTGTGTTAACCTCTACCACTTCAGCTGGAAGGCTATTTCATGCATCCACTACCCTCTCAGTAAAGTAATACTTCCTGATATTATTTTTAAACCTTTGTCCCTCTAATTTAAGACTATGTCCTCTTGTTGTGGTAGTTTGTCTTCTTTTAAATATAGTCTCCTCCGTTACTGTGTTGATTCCCTTTATGTATTAATTAGGTATCTGGATCTAATATAGTCATCCAAATAGGGAATAAATGAGACTACCTAAGTGGCCGTATGTACGGGATTCCCGCGCCGAATTCATATAGTGGGCGGGGCTGGCATGGTCATGTGGTGTAGGCGGGACGGAGCCCGGACGTCACTTCACCAAGCTCTGCCTACCTACCACCCACATGTTGAAACACAGTGCCGCCCACTCATACTGCCGAGTTACTACATTATCCGGCATAGTAAACAAGCGGTTGCTATGTTCAACAAATATACAAAGGAAATGTGAATTGCTGCTGCTATTTCAGACAATGATAATATATACCCTTATAGACCACATATAAACTCAACATGGCACAAAAGTGAATGTGCCGAAAGGGGCACAAATACTGGAGTTATCTCCATGTATGTCAGTATCAAGGTACCTATATATAGATATATAAAAAAGTGATTATAATGGGTACTTGGGATAATGGGTACTTGTGATGTATACAATTGAGACTTGAAAAAATATTCAAATCACAATTGTTTGAAATATTAGTGTCCAAGAAGCTAGGGCAAATTCAGAATAATTAAATCCTATGTCAAATTAAAGGTGCAGGATCAAGACTTGGTTAGCAGTCAATTCATATTTGTCAAGTAAATGGGAGGAAGGAATCACTGTTGGCAGTATTGAAGGAGGACAGGTTTATATATACAATTTAAAATAACTTAACCTCCAAATATATATAAAAAAAAACTATAATGAACCATAATGTTACTAGAACTACTAGTTAATATACAGGTGTGACATGTCAGTGCGAGTTGGTAGACTTAAATGAATAAATCATAATGTGTACTAAATGTACAAGGAAATATAAATATGAAACCAGAGATGAATGGTGTAAAGGAGAAACCCTCATTTAGGCCCATAGGTGAAAGGGTTTTCAGTCTATATATCCAAAGACTTTCTCTTTGGAGTAATTTTTTTATCAAGATCGCCTCCCCTTGGTCCAAGAGTAACTCTTTATATGCCACAAAAGTGTATGCCCTCAGAAGAACCCCCATGGTGAAGTTTAAGATGTTTAGAGATGGGGGTATCTACTAATCTCCTTGGATTAACTTATCCTATACTTAAATGCGCGTATCACCTTCCCCACATATAGTTTTTTACATGAGCATGTTAGCAAGTAGATCAGTCCTTTGGACTGACAATTGAAAAATGTTTTTATATTGAAATCCTGCGTGTTTGTGGAGTCAGATACTTTCTTAGATGAACGGAGAATAAATTTACACGCTTTGCATCTACCGCATTGGTATGTACCTGATACTGAGGATTTCTGCCTCTCCTAGCTGTTACTGAGGCATGGGGTGAAATTACTTTTTGTAGGTGGGGATCCTGTAGTAGGAGTGGCCAGAACCTGTCAAAGATTTTTAGCATGGGATGCCAGCATCAAAAGTTCTCTATACATTTTATAGTTTGAGTGTTGTTGCTGATATCCTTATACGTTGAAAGGTCTTTTCTATCCACTCTTGTATTTCAGTACATTATATCTGCTGGAAATGGCGATATTCAACTGACAATATATTGTATTGAAATATAAGTGCATTCCACAATGTTTTCTAGCAGTTGTCATTTGACTACCTTGCCAGTGAGTGTTGTGGACCCGAGCATTCAGGAAGACTACTTAGCCAAAATGCTTGTGTTGACCCCACAGCAGTGCATATACTCTACTGATGGTGGCCAACCTCCCAATTGCTGCAGATATAACATTACATTTCTATTTGTACTCCTTTGAATTCTAGGGGAAAGAGCTATGATTTACCGTGTTGCAGTATTGTAAGGGCTGAATTAGTGAGTAGCACATATTTGGTTGCCATTAGTTAATGAAGAGCAAGCCAGACATTTTACTCAACATCTGACAGATTGTTACTGTGCGTTGGGCCACATTCAGCAATTTAAAAAATTTTTTTAACTTCCCACTGTTTTTTTTATGGAAATTATTGTGAACTGCGTGTTTTTTTAACCAGTGATAATGTTTTTTTAGCAGAAAGATAGAGCTGAATAGTAAAATGTCTGGAAAATCCCAGTTCTACCTTTCTGCTATTTAGTGATGTGAACATTGCATGTTTGTTATGCAGCAATATACATCTCTACAGAATCCAATCGCTCATATTCCTGTGTTAAATTCAGAGTTTTCAGACAGATAAAAAGGCTCCTTAGAATAACATACAATATTCTCTCATCGCTCATAGCTTAGTGATTCCCCTATGTCTGAAATGAAAATGTATATTTCGGAAATTTAAAACCTGTTGACTCAGAGAAGAATGAGCAGATATATTGAAACCCTGTGTGGGGAATTTTATGGATACAGTTTGGTACATTTTGTAAGTAAAGTGATCCCAATGTGGAATCGGAGAATATAATTTGAAATACAGACTTGTGAATAAAATTGTGTCACAGTAATTTTTTTTCCAGTTTTCCTACGCTTTCCTTAAAACTACGTTAAAAAAAACCCAACACTTTGCCATGTAATATAAGGGTTTGTAAATAGTGCTGTTAATGTGCATAGATTTGTATAAAATAGAATCCCACAGGCCAAATTATTCATGCTTTAGAGATTTCGGAATTTAATTTACCAACTGTGGTTAAAGGAGATGAGGTGACATGCCCAAGGTTACAAGAAAACCTGTTTTGCAGTACGATTTCTTGTATCACAGCTAGAAATTTGCAGGATCTGTCATCACATCTGACCCACGCAAATGTAAATAAGCTGTAGGGACATTTTCCCAACAGTAGAATATTCTTGGATTAGGAAGCAATTGTGTTGCTAAATTGGTAAGAGAATGCCTGCAACAAGGGTGATATTACATAGTCGCTCACTGCAAGGTCTTTTATTATTGTCCTACAGCCTCTTAACGATTATACTGACCCTTCCTATGTAGACGTGTGATCCTCTAGATGAGTTTAGTAACACATTTAAGATTTGAATTATTTAGTCTTTCTGCTTGGACAAATTACATTTCTCATAGTGAAAAGGTTAAGGTTGCCCCTAAAAAAGGGGCTACTGGATTTAAACTGGTAGGTATAGAAAGGTCTGTTTTAATGATTTTTTTTTTTTATAGCTCTTGGAATTGTACTTATTATTTCCCTATGCAAATATAACCATCTAAAACACATTAGGAAACAGTATGAGCAGACAATTATAAGTGTACTATGTACATTAAGGTAATTGCATCCAATGCAGCACTGATCATTAGAAAGCCATTCTTAGCAGGGTTTTTTTTCATATAAAGGTGTAGTTTTATGCAATGTTTACATACTCTACAAAACACATACTCAGCTAGTGTGTCCACATTTCTATTGCTCGCATTTGTGCTGTTTAGAAAATGTTAATATGTACTTAAAGCAAGGAAAAAAAATTCCCAGATCTTGCTATTAACATGACGTACAGCCATGATTTTATTAACCCCTTAAGACCGGAGGGCGTACTATTACGTCCTTTTTAAAGCGGCTCTAAACGCCGCAGGACGTAATAGTACGCCCTCCGTTTTTTTTTTACTTACCTGGTCGCCGGCGATCCCACGCCGGCGATCCCACGCCGGCGATCGCGGTTGGGGGGACTCCCAGGGAGCCCCCCGCGGCACCTCCATCCTCTTCAGCCCCCCCCGGGCCATGTGAGAGTGAGGTCCTTGCGAGGACCTAACAATCACATGGCCGGGATAGCTGCCTGGTGCATTGCCAGCAGGGGGACTAACTGTAATGACAGTTAGTCCCCCTGCTGGCTGAAATAAAATAATAAAAAGTTAAAATAAGTGTAAAAAAATATATATATACTTATTGTTATATATATATTTATATATAATATAAAAAAAATATGTAAATACATAAAAAAATTAAATTAAAAAAATAATTATAAATAAAATATTAAAAAATATATAGATGTGTTTTATTTCATTCTAACTGTATTGTGATATTAATATATATATATATATATTTATATCAAAATACACGTAGAACGAAATAATATATATATCTATATACATAAATATATACGTGTATATCACTATATATATACCTATATATAAATAAAAATATTTTAAACAATTAAATATATATATATATATGTACGTATATATACACATATGTATATATATATAAATACATATATTAATTCTACACATATATTTATGTAATAATTTTACATAATTAGGTATCCTAATTAATTATAATTAGCGGGACCTGCCTGACAACCCATGCCAAAAGTATAGGGAATTTAATTTGCTAGCACTATATTTAACCCTATAACTTTCCAAGACACCATAAAACCTGTACATGGGGGGTATTGTTCTACTCGGGAGACTTCGCTGAACACAAATATTAGTGTTTCAAAACAGTAAAATGTATTACAACGATGATATCGCCAGTAAAAGTGTCATTTTTTGCATTTTTCACGCACAAACAGCACTTACACGGACGATATTATTGCTGCAATACTTTTTACTGTTTTGAAACACAAATATTTGTGTTCAGCGAAGTCTCCCGAGTACAACAGTACCACTCATGTACAAGTGTTATGGTGTTTTCAAAAATTACAGCGTCAAATATAAGGCTTGTGTTTCATTTTTTTCACATTAAAATTCGCCAGATTGCTTACGTTGCCTTTATGACCCTATGGTAGCCCAAGAATGAAAATTACGCCTATAATGGCATACTATTTGCAATAGTAGACAACCCAAGGTATTGCAAATGGGGTATGTCCAGTCTTTTTTAGTAGCCACTTAGTCACAAACACTGGCCAAAATTGGAGTTTTTTGCATTTTTCACACACAAACAAATACTATCGCTAACTTTGGCCAGTGTTTGTGACCAAATGGCTACTAAAAAAGACTGGACATACCCCATTTGCAATACCTTGGGTCATCTACTATTGCAAATGGTATGCCATTATGGATGTATGTTTATTTCCTGGGCTACTATACAGTCTCAAAGGCAACGTAACCAATCTGGCGAATTTCAATTTCAAATGTAACACGCTATATTTGACCCTGTAACTTCCCAAAACACCATAAAACCTGTACATAGGGGGTACTGTTTTACACGTAAGACTTTGCTGAATACAAATATGTGTATTTTATTGCAGTAAAAGCAAACAGTATTATGACATTGACAGTTAAAATGTCATGTAGAACTAAAAAAATAAAAAAAATCGTATTTTCTCCCATTTTTTCATATTAAATTATGTTTCATAGCTAAATATTTGATATTAAATGAAAGCCATGTTTCCCCTGAATAAAATGATATATAATAAGGGGGGGTGCATTTAATATGAAAGAGGTGAATTACGTTTGGACAGACATATAGCGCAAATGCCAGGTTTTGTTTACATTTTGTTTCGTTCACTTGTACATTTGGCTGCGGTCTTAAAGGGTTAATGACACGTAGGTGAGTATTATGCTGCACTCTTTCTTTATTTCCCAAAGAGCAAAAAAAAAACATTTTACAAAAATCAATACATATATACAACACATAGATAATATAAAAACCACATTCTCATGACAATAAGGTCAGGTACTTGGCATTGTTTCCATCGCATAATAGGCGGATCCAAACTAACTACTTCCTCTTTCTTGCGATCCCGAAATGAAATAGAAACCAAATTATAATGTAAGGAAGAAACAAATGTCAGCCAAACAGAAAATAAAATCCAAGCAGAAGGTCGTGTCAGACCCAAAATGTGCTTGAAAATGAAGTCAAGCTAGATAAGTGAGAAAAGAAAGGTTAATATCAAGGAATTAACTAAATCTTTCATAATTAGCATCAAACCATCATAACAACCAACCATAAGGAAGTATATGTAAATAAAATGCAAAACAAAATCAAGCTTGAATGACAGATATACGCATACCACAGCTGATTAAAAAATAAATGACTTTTCGTGAAGATAAAAAAAAAAAATCAAACGTCTTACCCAGAAGCACAGAAGAGTCCACCAGGGATGGGCAGTTACTTGCCTCCATTCTGTTAATAAAATCATGACTTTACGTCATCTTAGTAGTAAAATCTGGACATTTTATTAAAGACAAGGAAGCTCCTATCATGCTAGTTCAAAGCTGGTAAATCACGATTCCCACAAAATGTTGAATAGGTCTAAAGTAGAAATCTCGGAAAGTAGACTCCAAAGACCAATTGGCAACTCTCAACGTATCTTCTAAACAACAGCCAACTGACGATTCCTTGGAGGTTATAGCACCACAGACTGAATAGGAAAAAGAAGATATATCAATACCGCTAGGGACATAATCTCTTTGACCCCAACAGGCTAGGGTAAAAGTAGAGGCTTCTGGAAAGATATGAAAAGCAGAGGCTTCAAATAATTACATAAAAGAGTGATACAAGCTTCATATTCACGTAACATGCAACTGGGCAAAGTTGAGGTCTCCTTGGGAAAGCGAGGTATACAACTGACTTGGAG
Source organism: Pelobates fuscus (assembly GCF_036172605.1). Taxonomy (NCBI): domain Eukaryota; kingdom Metazoa; phylum Chordata; class Amphibia; order Anura; family Pelobatidae; genus Pelobates; species Pelobates fuscus. The sequence goes on along the minus strand of NC_086322.1, from coordinate 162,462,211 downwards.
GAAGTTTTAGTTCTCTTAGTTCAAAGAGGACGCATTCTGGTGTAAGCGAACTCGCAGTGTCCAGTGCTCGAGCGTCAGAGACTCTGTTGCAGGAGATTAAACAAAAAAGCATGACAAGTTTGGGAGAAAGTTGTTTCAGAGATAACGTAGCATTATCGGACCAAGCAGTGAAAATATTCAGAACAAGAGAAACAACCAACAGGGCCGAGTACCGTGGTAAGGTTGGATGAACAAAATTAACACTGCAAAGGCAGGGGCACCATTAATATTGTGATTGGTAAAGGTTCACAGTACAATTTCCTTTTCCCTCATCAAAGAGTGAAGTCAGAAAATGGAGAATAGATGTCAAAGGAGCCGATATGGGATTCAAATTCCATTCCAGGCACCAACCAATCCATGTGCTCCAAGCAGATAATATGCTTGTCTCATGGGTATCCGTGCACCTTCGATAAGCTGAAGAATTGACTGTGGAACTCCATCGATAGTCCAAGGTCCCCTGAAATTTGACACACCATGAGACATAAGAGGCCTTGCAGGACAAGAGGATGAAACTGTCCATCTGGATCTCAGAGAAGGCAATTGAGGGGTGGAAGAAGATGTGGAAAATGGACAGCCATATTCAGGAGAGGAGGGATCCATGGCATAGGCGTGCGCAGCCTATTGCATTAGGGTGTGCACCCTAAAGCACAAACACACGCCGCATGTATATGTGTGTGTGTGTATATATATATATATATTTATATATATATATATATATACACACACGCATACATACACTGCTGTGTGTGTGTGTGCTGTTAGTGTGCTGCATGAGGGTGCTGTGTGTGTGTGTGTGCTGTTAGTGTGTTTTATGGGTGAGGGTCTTTGTGTGTGTGTGCTTGTGAGGGTGCTGTTTGTGTGTGAGGGTGTTTGCGTGTGTGTGTGTGTTTGTCCTTTGAGGGTGCTGTGTGTGTGAGTGTCGTGTATTTGTGTGTGTGTGTTTGTGAGGGTGCTGTTAGTGTGCTGTGTGTGAGGGTGTTGTGTTTGTAAAGGTGCTGTGTGCTGTTAGTGTGCTGCATGAGGGTGCTGTGTGTGTGTTCTGTTAGTGTGTTTTAGGGGTGAGGGTCTTTGTGTGTGTGTGCTTGTGAGGGTGCTGTTTGTGTGTGAGGGTGTTTGCGTGTGTGTGTGTTTGTCCTTTGAGGGTGCTGTGTGTGTGAGTGTCATGTATTTGTGAGGGTGCTGTTTGTGTGTGTGTGTTTGTGAGGGTGCTGTTAGTGTGCTGTGTGTGAGGGTGTTGTGTTTGTAAAGGTTCTGTGTGTGTGAGCTGTTAGTGTGCTGCATGAGGGTGCTGTGTGTGTGCTGTTAGTGTGTTTTAGGGGTGAGGGTCTTTGTGTGTGTGTGCTTGTGAGGGTGCTGTTTGTGTGTGAGGGTGTTTGCGTGTATGTGTGTTTGTCCTTTGAGGGTGCTGTGTGTGTGAGTGTCGTGTATTTGTGAGGGTGCTGTTTGTGTGTGTGTGTTTGTGAGGGTGCTGTTTGTGTGTGTGTGTTTGTGAGGGTGCTGTTTGTGTGTGTGTGTGAGGGTGTTGTGTTTGTAAAGGTCCTGTGTGTTTGTGAGGGTGCAGTTAGTGTACTGTGTGTGTGAGCATGCTGTGTGTGTGAGGGTGCTGTATGTGTACTGTATGTGTGAGGGTGCTGTATGTGTGCTGTGTGTGAGGGTGCTGTGTGTGTGCTGTATGTGTGTGTGCTGTATGTTTGGAGGGATTGTGGAGGTGGGGGCAGATTAGTAAATATCCCCCTTCCCTTCTGACCTTATGTAGGGAGGGGGGATTCTTGCTGTCATGTGCCATCCCTGGTGGTCCAGTGGAGAGTGAACTCTAGCCTGCGGGGCTAGAGTAAACTCTCGTGAGATCTGAGCGTTGCCGTGGCAACGCTCAGATATCGCGAGAGGAACCTGGCGGAGCTGCTGTCTAGAGCTCCCCGGGTCCTCTCCTGCCTCCCTCTATGCTGCTGTGGGCTGGTGAGGTAGATCTTCCCCGCAGGCCCATGGAGGCTTAGAGCAGAGCCGGCACTCAGCGCCGGCTCTGCGTGAGCCGACAGGGGAGATCAGGAGAAAAAATAATATACACCCGTGTGTGTGTGTGTGTGTGTATGTGTATATATATATATATATATATATATATATATATATATATATATATATGTATGTACAAACACACACACACACTCACAGACACACTCATACATTCACAGACTCACAGACACACACTCATACATTCACAGACACAAATACACTGGCAGACACATTCACAGACACACACACACTCACAGACACACACACACACACATTTCCAGACACACACTCACACAGAGACACATACAGACACACACATTCACAGACACACACTCACATACAGAGACACATACACATTCATAGACACACACACATTCACAGACACATACATACATTCACAGACATACATACAGACACACACACACACACACACACACACATTCACAGACACACACTCACATACAGAGACACACACACACTCACATACAGAGACACATACACACATACAGACACACACACATTCACAGACACACACTCACATACAGAGACATACACACACATACACTCACAAATTATTATTTTTTAATAAAAAAATGTCCACCCAGCCTCCCTACCTGGAGAGCTGGTGTGGACTTGTCCCTGGGGTCCAGTGGGTCGGGCGCCTCTCTCCATCTCAGCCGCGGCGAGGGAGCTGTGTGCTCTCTGCTTCCTCTCGCCGCGCGGGCTGTCTACAGTAGCTGGGAGCCGGAATATGACGTCATATTCCGGCTCCCGGCATAAGCAAACGGCGCGCGGCGAGAGGAAGCAGAGAGCACACAGTTCCCTCGCCGCGGCTGAGATGGAGAGAGGGATCCATCACCTCTTGCTCCCCCCCCATGACAGGGGGAACACAGGGTGAGGAAGGCGGACATTTGGGGGCGCTGAGTGCCTGCAGGAACAGCGTTCCTGCTCAAAAAAGTGCAGGAACGCTGTTCCTGCAGGACTCAATCCAAAGTGCGTGCCGCGGGGATTAGGGTGTGCCCTGGCACACCCGGCACACCCCGTGCGCACGCCTATGATCCATGGTTGGGATGGCCACAGAGTAAGCATAATCACCAGAATGATGGACAGGCATCATAGGGGAAGACGGCAATCAGGGATGAACCCAAATGGAGGGAAAGCGTAATTCCTTGTTGAAAACCAATCTGGGAAAAAGCATTCGGTGCTGTTGGATCTGGTCTCCAGCATTCAAGTGAGAAGCCAAAAAAAAAATCTACCTCCAAGGGACCCTAAAGATCCCAGATCGTTTGGAAGACCAAGTAACCCAGATGCCAATCACTGGAATTCTGGAATACCGTATATACTCGAGTATAAGCCGAGTTTTTCAGCACATTTTTTGTGCTGAAAAACCCCAACTTGGCTTATACTCGAGTCAATAGTCTGTATTATGGCAATTCGCATTGCCATAATACAGACAGGGGCTGTGGGGGCTGTCAGAGAGTTTACTTACCTCTCCTGCAGCTCCTGTCAGCTTCCTCCTCCTCCGCGCCGTCCGTTCAGCACCTCGGTCAGCTCCCACTGTAAGTCTCGTGAGAGCCGCGGTAAGTAAACTCTCTGACAGCCCCCTCCTCCCCCCCACTGAACTACCAATGCCACTAGACCACCAGGGAAGGAGCCCCCTCCCTGCTATGTATAAAGCAGGGAGGGGGGACGAAAAAAAAAAATAATAAATATTACAAATAAAATAATAAAAAATAAATGTTAAAATAATAAAAAAAATAATGATTAAATAAAATAAAATAATAAAAATTAATCATAAAAAAATATTAAAATAAAAAAATAAAAAAAATTGCCCACTCCCCACCAAGGCTCTGCAACACACACACACACACACACACACACACACACACTGCATTCATACACACACTGCACACATACTCATACACACGCACACACACACACTGCACACATACACACACTGCACTCATACATACACACACACACTGCACTCATACACATACTGCATTCATACACACACTGCACACATACACACACTGCACTCATACACACACGCTGCATTCATACACACACACTGCACTCATACACACGCTGCACTCATACACAGGCTGCACTCATACACACGCTTCACTCATACACACACTGCACTCATACAAACACGCTGCACTCATACACACACGCTGCACTCATAGACACACGCTGCATTCATACACACACTGTAAATAAATATTCAATTAATATAATTTTTTTAGGATCTAATTTTATTTAGAAATTTACCAGTAGCTGCTGCATTTCCCACCCTAGTCTTATACTCGAGTCTACACGTTTTCCCAGTTTTTTGGGGTAAAATTAGGGGCCTCGGCTTATATTCGGGTCGGCTTATACTCGAGTTTATACGGTATCAGTCTGCCATAGTGTTGGAGAGACCAGGAATGTATTCTGCCATAACAGAAATGCAGTGTATCAGGCAAAATTGCTAAAAATCCAGAGTCATATTTGGCAGCACTTTGGATTTTTTACCACACAAATGGTTGATGTATCGGACAGTAGCTATTGTCTATCTTCTGAAGAATAGTGCACTGGTACTAAGTCAGAGACAAGCTGCAGAGTGTGAAAGATCTGGTAAGAAGTTCCAGCCAATTGATGTGAAGTGCTGAATTCAAGTCCGACCATCTGCCACCTTTGAAAATATCTCTGCACCGAGTACCCGAACTGTATAGAATGTGAATAAACTCACATCTAACTAGATCCTGAGCTGTGCCAAATAAATACGTTTGTTATACATGTGAACTTAACAAAAAAACAGAAACTAAACCCCTTTTCAGAGGTAATGAGTGATACTATTCTGTGCCTAAATATAAAGCAGCTCAAACACATAAAATTGAATACTCTTATTCCCACAATCACTTAACAGTATATAAAGATATGGTATAAAATATACACCAACTAGTGGAGCACTTATACAAGTAAAAAGTGATAAAGGGGTTCACTTACCCCAACAATTTAGTGTGATCTTACACTTAAGAGTATGCTTGCAAACATATAAAGAAAGGAACAAAAAAAGAAACAAAAAACATATAGTGTAGATGGTCTTTAGTAGTGATGAGTGATAAAAGTAAATAACTAGAACCACTCACATGGTCTGAAGCCTATTTGATATTGGCTCCGTAACGTAAACCTTTGTGCTCTTTGGGCAGCAACACACCCCTTCATCTATGAAGTACCTCCAAAGCAAACCCATAGTTTCAGGCATCAGATCAATATCGTGTAGACTATCCGAGTACATAGACCAATGCCTGCAACCAATAGTATAAAAAATACCAAGCTATTTAAAAGACTCAGTGAGTATATTAAGACACATTACGGCAGACGTAAGTTCCCTCTACACTATCATTACACATGAAAGGGGCTGCGCTGCCACCAGATACTTTTTAGAACAATCAAAGACATTTTTACTAGAACACATTGATTTTATTATGGAAGGTATTTACTTAATTTTAACTAGTAATTATTTGTGGTACAATGGGGATTTTTATTTGCAGGCCTGTGGGACGGTGATTGGAACGAAGTTTGCACCCAGCTATGCCAATTTATTCATGGCCCATTGGGAACTCCAATTTATACATCATGGAGCCGGCTGGGTGGAGGGCCTCATTACCTATCGCCGTTACATGGATGACCTGTTTTTTATTTGGGAAGGTACTGACCAATCCCTACAAAACTTATTCAACAAATTAAATATCAACGATTGAGGAATAATTTTAACTATTAATTTTAGCAAGATTGAGGTAAATCTTTTAGATCTAGATATTTTTATCGAAGAAAATAGAATTAAAACATTTTAAAAAAAGTAGATGTCAGTAGTTTTATACATACCACCAGTTGCCATTTTGCACCCTGGCTCAATACAAAAAAAAGCAGCAACGTTTTGAACTTCTAAGAGGTCTTTTTCAAGCTTGAAAAAGACCTCTTAGAAGGTCAAAACGTTGCTGCTTTTTTGTTTCATTAAAATCTGCCTGTGGCTTTAACACTCTGAGTGCCTGGAAATTCCTTTTTTGCCTTAACGTGTTGGGATTGCTGGTCCTGTTCCAGAGCACCGGGGGCTGCTGGGATTGAGTGCGGTTCCTACAATCATCTTTGCAATATGGAAAAAAAAAGAACCAAAGACCGGCAAAAAATACTACAACCCCCAAGAGGATACAATGGGGTGAAAAAAAATAGAAATAACTATCACCCAGAAGCACCCCAAATGATCGATATTAGGCTATCTTTCGAGAGGCCCGCACCACAGCTGCAGTCAACGATGGCATCTGAGACCCACAGTGAACTGGAGGCCTCGGAGGCTTCCCAGAAAGAGGATTCACAACCATCAGAGTCTTATGAGGACTCATGCCCATCAACAAAAGGGGACATCAGGAAGCTTTTAACAGACCTGTGGAAGGTCTGGGAAGCTGACTTTCTGGAAGCCCAAACAGAAATGGGCATAATACATAAGAAAGTCAAGGCAGTGGAGGAGAGGGAGAAGGCCAGAGATGGAAAACTCCAAGAGGCTAAACGCCAGATTGAGGGTCTAACCTCACAAGTCCAACAACTGAGCCAGAAACACGCCACAGACGTTGGAACTGCCGTCTCAGAGGATTACCCAAATCGGTGGGCAGTGAGATACTGCAGCAGTACATCCAGGATCTAATCTCCTCAATGGGGGTAAAGGGGAGCACAGAGCCTACACCGATCACCTCTGTCTTCCGGGTGCGCAAGTCTGCAGCTGTGCCCTCTGGAGCTCCCAAAAATGTAGCGGTACAAGCAGCAATTATGAACCACTCCAGACCTTTGGGGACTATTCGTTATAGTAGCAATATATGGGGATATCCCATTCTCAGTACTAACAGAGAGGAGAAAGTTAGCACTGATCGCTAGTAAATTAAGAGACTACTCTGGAAAATACAGATGGAGTGGAGAGGGATCACTCCTGGCTACATATGGAAATAACAGCTGTGGAAACGGACGAGTAAATAGATGACTACAAACAGATGATATCCATTCACATTGGACTAATGAGGAGGAAAGAAGACGCCCATTTGATCAAGTTGGACTAAGGGACTAGCCCTATATTAAGGACTCGTGAGTGGTGGGTTGTTAGGCAGCTTTTTTTGCTGTATTGTATTGATGTGATTTTTTTTACTTTGTGGTCCCTGAGGAAGTCCCATACTCTGCTGAGGGGACGAAATGCGTAGGACCGACCATTGTATTAATTTTATATGCTTTTATTGAATTATTAAAAGCTGCTCCTTTTTCAACCTTCACTCGGAGTCCTGTATTTGAGTGGAAAGTATCCAGGGGAAATTTCCCAGGCCCCCACGCCATCAGGGGAGGCACCCTATATGCCTGAATTATACAAGATCCTGTGTATCCAGGGGAAATTTCCCAGGCCCCCACGCCATCAGGGGAGGCACCCTATATGCCTGAATTATACAAGATCCTGTGAGTGCATTTCAATTTGCGCAGATTGTTATGTTATAACAGTATCACACTATATTTATTTTGTATATTTTATCCAGATATCAGATATTTCCTCTGTGTGTGTGTGTATATATTTTCTTATGGTCAAGTGAGATTGCCAGCTGGGAGTGATCTGAGGGAGGCTGTCATTTTATACTATTGATAATTATCCTTATATATTATTTGTATTTGTATAAGGTGTATTTTTTCATCCTTAATATTAACCTGTTTTCTCCCTGTATCCTAGACTATTACTCAGTTTGATCCAATACGACCCATCCCCTGATATAGAAATCTTATAATAAAGTTATCTATCTGACCACAAACACTACTTGGTGTGTAGCATCTTACAAAAGAATATATACAATTTTATTTTGTTCTTTTCCAACTTAACACCTACATACAGATCTCTTTGCTCTGGAAGTAGGGTGTTATTAGTTTTCTATAGACAAATAGGGGTTTAGCCCCAAGACACTACTGGAGTGTTTCCTTGGTGTACTAGTTTCAGAGTAGGCGTGTCTGCACTAACAGACCTTTCTGGCCTGACTAAAGTTACTT
>NC_086322.1:162396608-162449108 GCF_036172605.1 Pelobates fuscus | reverse complement strand
AAAATCATACGAATTGGACCAGGGGTTCAAAAGTTAGTACAAATGTGCATTTGACCTTCTGGAAGCATGGTTTTTAGAAGCTCAAACTAGTTCCCCAGAATCCTCTATCCTGGAGACAATGGAGAAGCTGATTTAATTATATCCAGGGACAAACACAGCCTCCATTAAGCACATGTTACCAGCAACCACCAAAAGACATAAAAATACATAACTCCTGTTATACTAAACAGAACCCCCACATTCAACCCATCCCCAGATGGCTTGGATCTGAGCGCTCAACATATCCAAACAGCGTTTAGATGCCACAAACACAGTTCAAACGCCATGGGGTTTAAGTTTCGTATGGGCTGATGAGAGGGCCCATAATCCTGGGGCAGCCCAATAACCCACAGTATGCCCAAATACCGTGCATAAAGGGCCAAATCGCCCAGGGACCGTAGTCACAGGGTAAGAGGCGGGCAAGCAGCCCCCTCCAAACCACAGTGGCGAAGTGGCTTTCTCTACAATCACCAAGAGGAGGATGATTCTGATCTTTCACCTTTGGATCTGTTAAGGTGTTTAAGAATGTATATTGCACGGTCTTCACTATGGCGTTCCTCCAACAGACTGTTTGAGATCCTGAATGGAGCTAGAGGTAGATGGAATGTTTCTGTTTCATGCCTAACATACCTCCAAGGTCCAGATGCTTGTTCGACTTAAATTATTATCAGCTTCTTGGGCAATACATTGATAAAACGTTATCAGTTAGATGTTAGAGCCTCTCTCTATGATGCATTTGGTAAAAAATATCTCTGTCTGGAAATGTTTAATTGTTTTTGTTTCCACCCTGGTTTGGTATTTCTCTCACAATATATTCTTTTTAGACATTTGATTTGGTGTTTTGGTTTTTATTGTCTCTCCTTCCCTTGGTTATTGCTTGGGTATTATCCATTGTTGTGCTACCATGGATATGGCCAGGAAAGGGGAAACTTTATTCCTACTTCCTGTAATTTTCTTTTCCTGGCCTTAGGCCATGGCAGCACAGTGACACCGCCTTTGGGATATTGAATGTTACTAAGACTGAGGATCAGGAGGATAAGAAGGGGTACGTATACCATTATTTTAACTGGTTTCTATCTTAAAGGGAAGGAGAGGAAATGCCAATTGTTGTGTTGCTATGGGCTATGACCACTGGCACTGGTAAGCTGTTGAGGGGGCGGGGGGAGGGGGGGGGGGGTGAACTGCAGTGTAAGATTATATGAGAGGCAAGGAGAAATAAAAAAATGCTGTTTTAAAATTGAAAAGTTTCAGGGAAATAATATTAGACATGAGGGGACTGGGGTGTAGGGTATGAGGCATGAGGGGCCTTAGGTGAAGAATATGTGGCATTAGGAACTTGGAGGGAACGATATGTGGCACAAGTGGCTTGGGAGTAGGAATATGTGGTATGATGGTTTTGGAAGAAGGATACATAGTATGAGGAGCATATGAAGCAAAAGGAAATGTGGGAAGAATCTGAAGGGTTGTCGGAATATCTGGCATACAGCAAAGTCCTGTGGAGGGTATGTAGCATGAGGGACTCTGGAAGGGATATTTTGAATGGGAAATATGCATGCACATTTTATACAGATATGTACTAATGCTGCCATTCTCTCAATTGGGAACACAGGTGCACCAAATATTTTCATGCAAAAACGTTCACACACGAATATAGGTACTGTTATTTTACAGGAATAAATATATGGTCTGTTTTAATGCAATATGGAGTGTATTGAAAATTGAACCTCAGGCACGTGGGACGATGAGTACCCGCCCTTTTTTCCCTCCTCTTTTTTTTTTCCTCTTTCTTCCGCTCTCTTACTTTCTTCTTTTTCTCCCAACCTTCCCTCTCTGATCTATGACGTCTACTATATATTTGTTCTACCTCTCAATGTTGTTCCTCACGAATGCTCACCTACCTGGCCACACTGGTTTGTAATTTGCGGAGGATGCAGGTATCCATGGTTTACTCTAAGACCGCCTATCTGCAGACTCTGGCATCGCGACCGAGGGACTCAGCCCAACAGTGAACCGTGCGACAATCATGGGGCAGGGAACTGGTGAACATGAACATGGCGGACAATCCCATACCCTAGACTAGGATTTTAGCATGTACAGTATGCATAGAGGTTCTGTGCACAAGGGCAGTTACACACCCAAGTGACACACCAAGTGAAAACAGCGCCCTAGAACATGTACAATAATATTTGTAGACCTGTACCTCCTATTGCAAACCCAAATTGGGAACCACAGGGGAGTAGTAATGATTGCACTGGGGAGAATTGTCCTACTTCTGTAACTGATTCCCACCTGTATACTATGACTGTATTTTGTATTACTATTGAGAAAATGTCAATAAAAAACTGAGATTGTAAAAAAAAAAAAAGAAAATTGAAGACCTCACTGCCATTTTACATGAACATTTACCTTAATTGATACAGTGCCTTATTTTGTCCAGAGCTATGTATATAAGGCACTTCAGAAGGACACTTGAGATTGGACATGGGACGGAATTGTGGAAGGGGCTTAATTCAATTTATGTGGGAGAATCTATAAATAATTACTCTTGGGTTAAAGCCACACACACACGTACACACAAAGAAAAAATTTATTCTTGTTAAATTATCTTACTCAGAGAAGAATGGAAAAGTACTGTCACAGGTTTCTGCTATTTGGGGAGCAGTGTGCATTTATTGAATGGTGAAGCCAGACTTATTTCCTAAAATGTTTTTGTATTATTTTAGCATCACAATAATAAAAATGAACACATTTGCAACACATGTCCAACTCTATTCTGATATTCAAATTTGCTGTTTAGTAAATAAACCCCATTGTGCTTTTTAAAGCATGATATGTGATTATGTAATTTATTTCTTTTGTTTTTGAACAAGTGTTTATTACATATTAGTATATAAAAAAAACAAGATGCATGTTTGTCTGGAACCTGATCTTTATTTTCATCTTCAATGCAAATAACCTACCTCAGGGCAATATATTTAATTAAAATTTATAGCTAGCAATGGTTCCAACGCATTTTTCTCAGACATGGGAATCCTTTTTTATTCATAGCTGGCATTCTGGCGATACTCTCTTGGAATGATTGATTTATCTAATGCAAAGTTTCCTGTGATATTATAAGTCATCCTGATTGCTAAATATTACTGTACGAAGCAGCATTCATCAAACAAACACTAACTGGCTTGACTGCAATTGAAAATGAATGAAATGTGCTATAAAATCATTAACTTAGTCTCACTTAAATGAGTTGGGCCTAGTACATTTTAGAAATGTGTAGTCACTGCTTACTACTTTTTTTTTTAGATTGATGATGCTAATAAAGAATATAGTTATGTATATAAGATAGCAGAGATGGTACAATTGAAAACACACTTTCTCCCTTTAGTTTTGTTACATTTTGGGCAATTGCTTATGTTTTATTTCTATTTTCATTCAATATGGGTATATAGACTCCAATGTTAGGAATATGTTTAGGCATATTCGTTGACATACCTGTAGATGTGTATATGTTTGAATGATTAAAAAAAACAAAAAAAACTAATCATCGTATTTATGTGTATCTGGGTTGTTATATACAAAAATTTTGCTTGCCCCATCTAAAAATAACAGTCTAGTGATAAAAGCTTTTGAATGGCAAAAACTGTCCTGCGAGCTATTCATTAACTAAGATGCAGTGGTCAATTACCTCCTTCTTTTGACTAAATTCTCATTCCATATGGCATTAACAGGAATATTCCTGAAAGCAATTGTAATATTAAAAGAGACAATCTATTATCAACTCCCGAAAATGTTTGGCAGGCAGTAGGGATTTCCCTAATGACAATTAACCCAACCAATCAGATTGAGGCAATCTGGAGAACTCTCACTATAAGACCAGGGCTGCTATGAGGTTATACACAGAGACACAGAAGGATGGAGAGAGATCAAAAACATGTAACATCAATGCATATGTACTTGGTAAAGAAAGTTGTAAATATTGTGTATACTGTGTGTAACTGTTAGTTTTGTATGTTAAATCAAGCTGTCTTTTACCTAGTCCTAATGCTCATTTTGTATTTGCCGTGTTTATTAATCTAACATTAAAAATTGGATTGGTAGAACTCAGCAATCTCATACAGTGATTGTTTGCAGTCCTCCTATATTGTATTGAGTTAACACCTAGTTATATGATTTTATGACTTATCATATAGAATGATTAGGAGCGTTAATGCTTTATAGCATGCTAGAAGCAAAAAGAATAATGTTATACTACTAGCAATAATGTTTGCCTGTCTTAACTAATTCTATTCAATTGAAAATGTTTTTTTTTTTTTATTTATTTATACAGGGAGTGCAGAATTATTAGGCAAATGAGTATTTTGACCACATCATCCTCTTTATGCATGTTGTCTTACTCCAAGCTGTATAGGCTCGAAAGCCTACTACCAATTAAGCATATTAGGTGATGTGCATCTCTGTAATGAGAAGGGGTGTGGTCTAAGGACATCAACACCCTATATCAGGTGTGCATAATTATTAGGCAACTTCCTTTCCTTTGGCAATATGGGTCAAAAGAAGGACTTGACAGGCTCAGAAAAGCCAAAAATAGTGAGATAACTTGCAGAGGGATGCAGCACTCTTAAAATTGCAAAGCTTCTGAAGCGTGATCATCGAACAATCAAGCGTTTCATTCAAAATAGTCAACAGGGTCGCAAGAAGCGTGTGGAAAAACCAAGGCGCAAAATAACTGCCCATGAACTGAGAAAAGTCAAGCGTGCAGCTGCCAAGATGCCACTTGCCACCAGTTTGGCCATATTTCAGAGCTGCAACATCACTGGAGTGCCCAAAAGCACAAGGTGTGCAATACTCAGAGACATGGCCAAGGTAAGAAAGGCTGAAAGACGACCACCACTGAACAAGACACACAAGCTGAAATGTCAAGACTGGGCCAAGAAATATCTCAAGACTGATTTTTCTAAGGTTTTATGGACTGATGAAATGAGAGTGAGTCTTGATGGGCCAGATGGATGGGCCCGTGGCTGGATTGGTAAAGGGCAGAGAGCTCCAGTCCGACTCAGACGCCAGCAAGGTGGAGGTGGAGTACTGGTTTGGGCTGGTATCATCAAAGATGAGCTTGTGGGGCCTTTTCGGGTTGAGGATGGAGTCAAGCTCAACTCCCAGTCCTACTGCCAGTTTCTGGAAGACACCTTCTTCAAGCAGTGGTACAGGAAGAAGTCTGCATCCTTCAAGAAAAACATGATTTTCATGCAGGACAATGCTCCATCACACGCGTCCAAGTACTCCACAACGTGGCTGGCAAGAAAGGGTATAAAAGAAGAAAATCTAATGACATGGCCTCCTTGTTCACCTGATCTGAACCCCATTGAGAACCTGTGGTCCATCATCAAATGTGAGATTTACAAGGAGGGAAAACAGTACACCTCTCTGAACAGTGTCTGGGAGGCTGTGGTTGCTTCTGCACGCAATGTTGATGGTGAACAGATCAAAACACTGACAGAATCCATGGATGGCAGGCTTTTGAGTGTCCTTGCAAAGAAAGGTGGCTATATTGGTCACTGATTTGTTTTTGTTTTGTTTTTGAATGTCAGAAATGTATATTTGTGAATGTTGAGATGTTATATTGGTTTCACTGGTAAAAATAAATAATTGAAATGGGTATATATTTGTTTTTTGTTAAGTTGCCTAATAATTATGCACAGTAATAGTCACCTGCACACACAGATATCCCCCTAAAATAGCTAAAACTAAAAACAAACTAAAAACTACTTCCAAAAATATTCAGCTTTGATATTAATGAGTTTTTTGGGTTCATTGAGAACATGGTTGTTGTTCAATAATAAAATTAATCCTCAAAAATACAACTTACCTAATAATTCTGCACTCCCTGTATAGTACAACAACAAAAAAACAAAAACAAAGCAAAATCCAAACAACATATACATACAGACACATGCATCTCAGAAAAGGCATCTTTAAAAATGTCATAAATATACACATGCATATTTGTATAAACAAGGAATAACACATTTGAGTTGTGTTATCATTGTACACGGTTACTCCCATTTGATGTTAAGGTGATTAACAGAGTCAATTGTATCTAAATGTATTACTAAACATATCTAATTTTATCTATCCCTTCTAAATACCTCGGTATATAGCTAATGGTATTTTTTGTATTAAGCGATTCCTTTCTCCATTTCCAATTGATAAAGCAGTTGGTGTTTAAAATGGGTTTCTGTAGGTAGTCTTATTATTTATAAAGCACCAACAAGTTCCGTAGCGCTGTACAACAGGTGGACTAACAGACACGTATTTGTAACCAGACAAGTTGAACACACAGGAGCAGAGGGGTTGAGAGCCCTGCTTAATGAGCTTCCATGCTAAACGGAGTGGGGTATAGTGACACAAAAGGCAAGGGTAGGGTAGAAAAGTAGGTTGCTAGGATAGTATTCATTGAGGGCTTAGTGTTTTGTTTTGAAGACAGTTTCAAGAGAGGAATCAGTCTTGCTATTAGTACTTTGGCTGCCATAACACAATGGTAAATGCATGCTTGTGAACTCATTGATTGGTTACCACAGTTTATTGTAGCACATACTAAATCCCTGAATCACGTTCTTAGGCAGCTCCACCAGATGGATAACATGGAGCCCTCATTAGATCAAAATAGCTAAATCCTTCATCCCAGATCTAGTTGATTCTATTTTATAATAGGCCTATTCTAAAGAGTTTGATCACTTGTAGTTTGTAGATGTGATCCAAGGATAAATCTGACTGCCATTCTGGGGTCAAGAAGGATTTTGTTCTCCTAGTTTGTTGCAAAATTGGAAGTGCTTCAAACCGTTTTTTTTTTTGCCTTCTTTTGGATCAACAGCAAAAAACAAATGTGAGGAAGGCTGAACTTGATGGACGCAAGTCTCTTTTCAGCTATGTAACTATATGTAACTATGGACTAATATATCTCCTTTATAAGTGGGTATCCCATACCTCCTCTATTGCCTATCTTGACTAGAATGAGGTCCTTTACCCCTACAGATAAAATTTGTGAGGCTAACCTGTATCATATCTAGCCAGTTCTTTGGTTCATGTTGAAGATGCCCATTTAGGTATGATATATGACTTAATTGTGTTCCCCACCAGGAGATCTCTAGATTACCCCACTCTTTAAGAGTTTTATTAGTATGTTTAATTAATCTCAAAAACATTTTGCTTCCATGATATTCTTTGGATCAGCTGTGATAGTGATACCCAAGTAATGGATTTCTTCTTTTGTCAATTGGAAATTATATGTTTTTAAAGTCTGTAGTACAGTTGCTTTTAAATTTATTACTAATGCAGTAGTTTTATGTATATTCATTTTATAATTCGAGATAAAACTACAACTCTGAATTTCTTCCATCAAATGGGGTAAGGAGATAATAGGTTCAGTAATAACACCAGTCAGAGGTGCCCTCTCTCACCCCTGTTATTTGTCCTCAGCCATGAACCTTTCTTAAATGCTGTGCACAAACTACCCAATATCTCCGGCATCTGTGGTAAATGGGGAGAAAACATCCTATTTACAGTCCAAAAACCCACAAACATCACTCTCTGCTATTATGCTGGAATTTGACAGGTATAGTTATCTTTCGAACCTCAAAATCAACCACATGAAGTCCGAGATACCTACATGAAGTCTGAGATACCACACATTGGCTGCGACTGCACCTTGACTGCCTCTCTTAAAATGCAGTTCCCCTTCCACTGGTGTAAAGAAGCGATAAAATACCTTGGCATCTAGATCACTGCAGATCTCTCTCATACATTCCAAATTAATTCTTTCAGAGCGAGGGCTACAAGATTTGAAAGGCTGGTCCATGCCCCATATCACCTGGCTTGGAAGAGTGAGCATTCTTAAATTGAATGTTCTCCCATGCTTCTACTTGTTACAGACTCTACCGATCTTCGTCCCCCAGACCTTTTTCACTCAGACACGCAGGGCGCTTACAGACTATGTATGGCACAATCGAACAGCAAGAATACAATATGGAATCTTAACAAAACCCAATACACAATGTGACTTGGGCCTTCCTGACTTAGTCAAATACCACCAAACTGTCCACTTACAACGTATCATCGAATGGTCGCTAGCCCCACAGAACAAACTCTGGACTGCAATAGAAGCTAGCTTCTTGACGTTACCCCTGCAGACAATACCTTTGCTACCCTCAGCAACTGCGACTAGACCTGTGAGAGGCCACCCTACAATAACTACCACCTTAACTGGTTGGAGGAAGATTTCTCCCCATTTGTCTACCCCCTATACCCAATCACAGGCAACCCATTTTTTCCCCTTAATCAATTCTTCGAGGTTTACATCTCATCTCAGACTACTGTTGCCTTGTAGGCTGCACCACGTGTTCGCAAATGGAAATATCATCTTGCTCTCAGACCTGACATCACATGATGCCCCAGACTTAATGCCATGATTCAGATACCACCAAATGATACGCCTGCTCAAACAAATACCAAATCTAACATCAGCCTCCAGACCACTTACCACACTCAAAATGCTATACACTCAATCCTTGCCCCCTCCAAATGCCATATCGCTACTGTATCGCCTCAGATATCATCCCAAGATGACCAAAAACTCCCTTACTTCACTAAATACTGGGAAAGAGACCTTGACCACTCATTGACCCAAGAACAATGGAGCAACACTTTCACGCTGGTACAGAAGTCCCCCATCAGCACGCACAAAATACAAGTCTGGATACACAATGTTATTGCACTGGTACAAAATGCCAGAGAAACTGCCTCCATGAGCAACACATTTACACAGGAATATTGGATATATGGAAGAGATGTGGGCACGTTGTTCCACATCTGGTGGACTTGTCCCATCTCCCAGCCTTTCTGGAGGGAGGTACACCACACAGTATCCATACTCATGAAAGATGCTGTCGATTTCTCATCAGACAGCTACTTGCTACACCTGTCCTCCCTATCACTGTCTACCTACAATAAATTGATAACTGCATACCTGATTAACACTGCACGTAGCCTTATCCCGACTTACTGAAAACAGACCTCAGTCCCCTCCATCGGAAACTGGATCAACAGAGTTGAAGACATTCAGAATGTAGAAGAACTCATCAGAAAGAACCAATAGTACCTGACGATCTGGTTTCATGGGCTACATTGACTGACATCCAGGTAAATATACCCTGGGCTTGGATTACAACAGAACCAAGAGTCACACACCACCACATCCAGACCCCACCCCCTCTTCACCTGATGAACTGGAGTGATTCTGCGATGGCAACTGTGTGGGGGTGAGGAAATTGTTGGGGGAGTGGGGAGAAACCACCTACTTGCCCTACTTCCGCCCCCACTTTTTTTTCTTCCCTTCCCTTGCCTTCCCTTCCCTTCTCCTTTAAGTCCTGCAAGTTGCAAAGTGGGGTCTCCATGGATTTGATTTGGTAATCGAGGACACCCCACAATGAGATTGAGATCAAGGCAGCTCCTTGAACCCTTTGTCATGCTCCTCAAACTACTGCTGAACACTTTGTTTTGCCATCAGGGTACACAATTGCCATGAATGGGGTGCATATGGCTTGCAACACTCTCTGGGTAGGTGGTACATTTCAAAGTAACATCTACATGAATGCTAGAACCCAAGGTTTCGCAGTAGAACATTGCCTCCATTGGCAAGCCTTTTGCTGCTATCTCTTCCCCAGATAAATGATGCACACACAACTGACAATCCAACTGATCTATAAGAATCATTAGACCAGGCAACCTTCTTCCCTTGTGTCACAGCAAGCACTGGTTTACCTGCCGCTTGAACTGCTCTTGCATCTCCCGTGTCTGCGGTCTCCTCCGGCATTTGGTATGATGCTAGCTGTCCTTTTATGGCCTCTCAATCCCATGTCTGATTACTGACGCATGCACATTTATTGACTATTCTCTATTCTGTATTCCTCCACCTTGGCTTGTGTTTCATTTAGCATACACTTTATTATCCCTAACACTACTACTATTGCTATCATTACTATTCTATTTACAGGTGTGGTAATATGTTCAATATTCAGATTTATTTATTATTGATAATGTTGACTTAAGTTCTACGTGTTGGGTATAGCCTTTCCTGACACATTGCTCATTAACCAGTTATGGACTTCATGTTAAAAGTGCTTTTGGTGGAGAACAGGAATCATCATGAGCACTCTGACCGGTCTGTGGCTATACATCACCATACTCAGCAATTTGTGATGCACTGTGTGTTCTGATACTTTTCTATCATGGCCAGCATACAGTTATCAGCAATTTGAGTTACAGTAGCTCTTCTGTGTAATCAGACCAGCTGGGCAAGCCTTTTCCCCTCTCGGGGGCCCACGGCCCTGGCGCCAGTTCACCGGTTGCCCTTACACTACATACCGGGAACACATTGCTGTTTTGGAGTTGCTCTTACCCAGTCATCTAGCCATCGCAATTTGGCCCGAGTGAAAGTCACTCAGATTTTTCTTCTAGCGTATTTATTTTGAAACCAAAACACAAAATTTAAGAACTGACTGTTCACTTGCTGCCCAATATATCCCACCCCTTAACAGGCACCATTGTAATAATATAATCAATGTTATTCACTTCCTCTGGTAGTGGTTTTCATGTTTTGGCTGATCAGTGTACTTCTATACAATGTACTTCTAGTGTCTGGATAAGTTCACCTAGTGAGTTGTACAATAAGCCAGGCATAAATCTATGTATGTTCTACTTTTATATGTATATGTAACTATTCTAGGTTAAGTGCTAAAACATGAAGCACATAATACATACATTAGGTAGATGTATGCCCATATAGTGTCTCCCTGAGATATGGTCCCAATAGGCCACTAACATGTGTGTGTGTGTGTGTGTGTGAGAGTATATATATATATATATATATATATATATATATATATATATATATATATATATCTAAGCTGTGGGCATAACAGCATTTTTCTAGTGGCACCATTTAATGGAAAAAAGGTCATGACTCTCTTGCATTACTGTCTGTTTCTATTTAAAATATCCGAGTTATATCCCAGTAGGGAGGTAAAGGGTAGTTCTTTTGATTTTTCTTGTATGATATGGATGGGCAGCAAATGTTTTAATTTTTATGTGTAAACTATATAAATGTTGCTACTTATCCCTATTATCCCTCCTTCCTTTGGTTCCTGGAAAGCACTACAAGAAGATCTGAGTGTTCCACTCATGCATCCCTTGTCTTACTCATGCTTCTCTGCTTTTGTGTTTATTTTCACAGCTTCAGGTATTGCAGAGGTCAAAGCCCTGGAAGGGGGTCATCTTTGAAGCCAGAGCTTTGGTAGGCAGTTCCTAAACCCAGTGGATATAGAGTACAACAATTTAACTCTAGAGAACTTCTACCTGTCTGTGTGACGAGCATCCTCCTAATGGCAATGGAACCTGGAATGCAAATTAATGTTAATGGTTAATAGTGTTTTGTTTTACCATAAAGCTTTCACCTATCCATTCTTCATGAATATATGTTATGCATGTTATTAGTATGGGAAAATATATATAAATATATATAAATATATATATATATATATATATATATATATAACAATAAGAAAGCACGGCACTCCTCCTCTATTTATCTATAAGTCAAAAAAAATGCCTTAGGCACTATGGTTTGTTATGTAAGCTCGATCGAGTTGTATCTGGCTGTAAAGAGACTCTCTTCCTCCATAAGTGGTGTTTTCTCTGGGCTTGGGAGACCCGGGATTGGGTATCCAGTTGCTTGGCAACCCGGTCACATGTACGTTTTTGCATATCACATGATAGCCTTCACTTGGGCTCCTCACTTCCGGGTACCTCTGTTTGTTAAACACTGGATCTTTAGATCGTAAAACTGACACTGTTTGTTAGGTTGCCAAGACAACCCAATCACATGCACGCAGTTGATTGCACTCCCCACGTGGTTCTTTCACTTCCGGGTTGTTCAGCCTGTTGCTAGTCTGATCGTCTAATTGGTAAGCGTTATTATACACACATGTATAAATTGTTTGTACTTGCAATGCCTCACTGTGATCTTGATAAAGACCCCAGCAGGGTCGAAACGTCGATTTGTTTTGCACATGTAATGTATTCTATTTGATACAGTAAATACTTTTTTCACTGAAGAGAAGACCCAGAGTGCTCCCTTTATTTTGTATTTTATATATATATATATATATATACCCTGATCAGTCATAACATTAAAACCACGTACCTAATATTAGTGGCCTTTATTTGTGGGTTTCTTACTAATTTTAACACTTTGAAGCACTAGTGGGATTGAAACCTCTATGGACATATGGTGTCACTAAATCCCCATATGTGTTGTTTAAGACAAGGGCTTCCATTTAAAAATGTAAAAATGACAACAGTAGTGACAACATATGTACCTATATTTAAATATGTATATATAGATATGCACACATAACTTATGTCCTTGCCAGGATGAATGTGTGAACCTGTAGGTGCATACTCTAAAGAGAAGAGAAACAAGGTGAACTGAGTGATATAAACCAACTGACGTAAACCTTCTTGGCACTAAAATGAATGATAAGAACAAAAGGGCGGTGAGTGGAAAAAAGTGCAATACAAACAGTGCAGGCTAGCCACTCAAATTAGGGGATCACTCCCAAATCCCAAAAGACAGAAGTTCAAAAAATAGTGTAGTTACAAACATATACCAGTGAGGGCACCAGAGTCACAAAAGTGCATAAATAGTTACCATTCAGATGGTAGGATTTAGCATGTAATAGAAACAAAAAAGAACATATACATAGTGAAGTATTTAATAACAAGGAAAAAACAAGGAATAAAAACAATAGATACACTCACAAATACACTCACAAATAGAATGGCACAAAGAGAAATACTTCTAATTGTGCTAAAAAAAAGCTTATCAGCCATTGCAGGGCTAAGTTCCCATATGGTAGATATCAGCTTTGATACCTCAGGATGTCAGTCACTCGCTATGTTAAGACAATCTTCAGATGAACTGTAAGAGTGATGATGGTGGTCTTGTAGATCCTGCAGGTATGGGCTGTTAGTTTTAGTCTTTGGGGATACTGCAAGCTTTCCTCTGCACTACGCGTTTTGTCTAATGACTTTATCAAGAGCTGTGTCTCTTCCTCTGTTCAGGCTGTTTAAATATGGTAAATTGCGCGGCTTTCTACAGCACGCATGTGCACAGAACATTGAACGTAATCATGTCTTTCACTGCACACGTGCGCGCTTCCAGCCTGAGCCGCAAATAACTTTATTGACAATATACGCCGGGAGACACTGTTCTGTTCAGAACTATCGGATCCTACGGAACTGAGTGCATCAATGGTAAAAATAACATCCTAGAGCAGGGGTAGGCAACCTACGGCACTAGTGCCATGCACGGCACTCGAGGTGCCTTTGCACGGCACTGAAGGCTGCTAGAGCCAAACAGGCTCTGGCCTATCAGGAGTCCCAGTAAAACTTCAGATATCTGATAATCCGAAAAGGTGGTGAAGGACAATCCTCAATTTATGCATAGCAGCACATAGAGGAAGTGATCTCAGATCACTTCCTCCCAGCACTTGTGAATGGGAATCCACACAGTAGTAGAGCAGCACGCAGTTGCAGCTCCTGTCTTTGACATGTACCTGGCCGGCCTGGTCCCCACTGGAACCCAGGGAAGTCACCCACACTGCTAGATATACACAGAAATGCAGAATAACCCTTCCCACCATACAAATAATACAGACAGCCCACACACAAACATACACACAATCCGAACAAACGCAACACCACTAACAATCCACATACATGCACACAACCCCACATGCAGCCTCTCACATGCAATACCCCAAACAACCCCCACACACTACTAAACACACAATGTGACATATCCATCCACACACACAATTTCACAAGCAGCCCTCATACACAGCTTACATTCATATGTATCATACACAATACCATAAACTACTCATGAACATATACAATATAATAGCTCATATACGCAGGGCCGTCTTTAACTCGGGGCAAATGGGGCAGCTGCACCGTGAGCCCTGCTGGCCTCAACTATTTCTCACCCCCCGGCCGGTAATCCGCACACTATGGAGGCCCACCGGCTGGCCCATGCACAAAGGGCCACTCGGTGGGCTTCTGTCAGCAGGGGTCTGGTCGCGCGCTGGGGCGCTTTAACAGCGCGAGTGGACCCCTTGATTTTTGGCAGCAGGCTGGGAGGAAGGGACGGCCGTGCATCACATCCTCCCACAAAGAGAGGAGCGCGTGGGAAAGAAGAGTAGGCAGAGTGGAGGGGGGCTGGCCAAGAGAGCCAGACCCCCAACTCTCAACACCTTCAGCCACCAGCAGGAAAGGTAGGAAACTGGAGGGTGGGTTTTAAAGTGTAAATTTTGTGTGTGTTAGAATGCTTGTGTGTGTCAGTATTTGTATGTCTGTGTGTCTGTGTCTGTCAGTGTGTGTGTCAGTATATCGGTGTGTGTGTGTGTCAGTATATCGGTGTGTGTGTGTCAGTATATCGGGGTGTGTGTCAGCATGTCTGTGTGTGAGTGTCAGCATATCTGTGTGTGTGTGTATGTCTGTGTGTGTCAGCGTTGGGGTGGAGGACGTGATTGCATGCCTGGGGAGGAGGAAGGGGGGACAGGGTCCAGGGGGCCCCAAGCAAATGCTTTGCCCAGGGTCCAGTCAATATTAAAGACGGCCCTGCATATACGCACATATACAACGATACAAAGCAATTACAGTAAAAATAACACAAGCAGAATATGGCAGCATACACACCTCAATTTAAAATTAAAAAAAATAGGACGGCACGCTACGGGACATCACAATCCTATATCGGCACGGTGCTGCTAAAAGGTTGCCTACCCCTGTCCTAGAGCAGAATATATTAAGTTCTGATAACAAACTGATATATCATTAATAAAAGTAATCAATAATTAATACATAAACACATTAAAAGTAAAAAAAAAATTAAATATATTTCATATGAGTGGACATATCGACATTGTAATTACATTACATCCAATATAGGACAAGGACAAGGAGCACTTGTAAATTGACGAATTGTCAATGTTCAATTGTCAAGGCATCCTGAAACATTTACAGAGTGATAATTGATACTTATAATTTAACGAATATATATATATGCTGACGAGTATTGTGGTAGCACCTATTTAGACAAAGGATGAAAAGGTGAATATAGAATCCAATGAAGCCAGGATAAAAATAGAATAAAATAGATACATCAAATGAGAAAATGAAAAAAAAATAGGATTAGAGGCGTAGCTTCATATACAAATTAAATAAAAAATATAATACATTGTATAATTTCATATGATGATAAAAAAGTGATCATAGGGAAAAAGGGCTACATCATTACAAGGATCCTATGTATAAAAACACTATATACAAAAATCAATACATAAATACTAATAAATCTAAATCCACATTTAAACCCATGGAAGAGGTGATTTTCAAGCCATGTATCCATCTGTTTCTTTCATAGCCAATGATTTTCTATGTCTCCTCCTCTCCAATGTGGGGTTATTACATCGATCCCTATACATATAAAATTCTGAAAATCAAAATGAGTGCAGCTCATGCAGTGTTTGGGTACACTGTGTTTTAAAGGACCTCTTTTAAAACCATTAAAATGTTCTAAAAGCCTAATATGTAATTTTCTAATAGTGCGGCCAATGTACTGTATACCACATTTACATTCAAGTAAATACAATTTTTCTTTTGGCAATTAATAAAATGTTTAATTTTAAAAACTTCCTCAGTAATTGTACTTTTGAACTCTGTTATTTTATGTTTTTTGAATTTACACGTACTGCAATGGCCGCACTTAAAAAAGCCTTTAGGCTTCTCCCTGAGGAAATTATTGATGCTTGAGGTAGATGTTTCTTTAATGTATCTAATTTGTGGTAAAGTGCTAGGGGCTAGAATGGATTTCAAATTTTGTGTGTTTTTTTTTTTATAAATAATTTGAGTTTTTTTAGGCAACGTATTTTTTAGATATTGATCTTGTATTAAAATAGGCCAGTGTTTCCTAGTTTCCTAATTCTCAATAAGATGTGCCTTATTATTGTATTTAGTTATTATTATTATTATTATTATTATTATTATTATTATGTTATTATTTATATAGCACCATCAAATTCTGCAGCTTAAATTAAGTGCTAAAATCCTTATCTTTTTCTGTTTTTTTTTTTTATTATTATTTAAAAGTCTTGTTCTATCTATCTTCTCTACCTGATCTTCTGAGTTAGTGGGGAGCTGAGAGGGGTAATGTCTGTTTTCCAATTTTTGTATTTAGAACTTTAACTTGTTCTTTAAAATCAATCATATTGGTGCAGTTTCTTAAAAGTCTCCTTTGTTGGCCTTTAGATATATTGTTAAGAATATAGCTTGGCAGCTGCTTTTACATGCTTCTACAAAGTGTATTTGGAGATACTCCTTTACTGTGTTAACCTCTACCACTTCAGCTGGAAGGCTATTCCATGCATCCACTACCCTCCCAGTAAAGTAATACTTCCTGATATTAAAGTTCCAGTTTTGGGGGTTTGGATGTTGTCTAATCTGTAGACAGTTCTCTATATTGCTGCAGGAGATTGTATTTTTGAAGTCTGAGATTTGTAAATTAACTGGTAAACAATCTCAGGCTGGAACTGCTGTAAATCCGCTGCCGCAGAGAAGTCTAAAATAGGCAGATGGATTACTGTAGGATCTGTTAGTCTGTGTCTTTACATAATTAATTTTCTGCACTTTCAGATTGTAGTGGTGTTATGGAGAAAGGCTCAGGCACAGAGTTTGTGGAAGCAGCATCCTCTATACAGAAGGTGAGCAAGAGTGCACCCAAGGAGAAAAAGGACAAGGTGAGGCCTGATAGAAAGCAGTTGTTGTTGGGGATTCTATCTTTAGAGGTGTGGAGTTGGACAATAGTGGCTTTGTCACAGAGACAGGAGACGTATTTGTAATATTGTTAAGCAATTAAAGCAGGAAAGGGGTGTACTTGTCCATCTAGGGACAAATGACTTGGGTTGTAATGAGGTTTTTGAGGTAAAGGAAGTGTTTTGTGTTCTTGCCAATGATATACGGCAGGTTGCTTCCACACTGTCATTCTCTGAAGTTCTGCCTGTGCATAACACTCAGAACGACAGGCGGATGCGTATTAGGGACTTTAACTTGTGGCTTCGTGAATGGTGTCGGGAGCAAGGATTTGGCTTTGTTTCTCATGGTAGTTCTATTTGTAATAGAAATGAACTGTACAAAAAAGACGGTTTGCATCTTTCTCAAAAGGGAACAAATGTTCTCAGCGAGCAGTTTAGAGGTTTTTCTAGGATGTATTTAAACTAGGAGGGGGGGGGGGGGGGGGGAAGGGTGATAAAACATCATTCCAATTGCCCCAAAACAAGGACAGAAAGTAACTGTAACAAGTGTGTTAAAAAATGATAAGCTCAGAGTTTAGGGAATAAGATGAACTTGTGGCAATGATGGCAACTGAAAATGTAGATTTAGTGGCTGTAACTGAGACATGGTATAATGAGAAAAATGACTGGGACAAAACAATACTATACTCTTTATATAGAAAAGACAGGGAAGGCAAGAAAGGGGGAGAGTGGTCCTGTATGTGATGGATAGCATAAAATCTAGCCTAATAAAAGTTAGTGAGGTGAACATAGACTCCATTTGGGTTATGTTAGAATTTGGAGATCACACAGTAACTTGTGTAGGTGTGATTTACAGGCCCCCTGGACAAATAGAAGAGTTAGATAATCTACTAGTTGAGGAAATAGCTAAAAGACCATAAAGGGGGAAGTTATCATCATGGGTGACTTTAATCTTCCTGATGTGAATTGGAAATCCAAAATAGCTGCTTGTGCCAGGAGCACACATATGCTAAACCCCCTACTGGGATTGTCTCTAAAACAACTCGTTGAGGAACCAACTCGTAAGGAGGCCATACTAGATTTAGTGTTAACAAATGGAGATTTGGTATCAGATATTACTGTAGGTGAAAGTTTAGGATGCAGTGATCACCAGGCAGTGTGGTTTAATATAAGAACAGTGACTGAGTCACACCACACAAAAACAAAAGTTTTAGACTTTAGAAAAACAGACTTTTCTAAAATTAGAATATGCGTAAAGGAGTCATTATCAGACTGGAGCAGTTTAAATGGAGTCCAGGAGAAATTGGATTATTTAAAAGTTGCACTGCTGAAGACAACATAAAATTACATTAGACTTATCAGTAAAAGCAAAAAATTTAAGAAACCACTGTGGTACTCCGCAGATGTGGCCAATTTAGTAATGGCAAATGATTAAGGTAAAAATGTTCAGAGTTGTGGCAACTGACATTTAATGTGGATAAGTGCAAGATAAAAACCCAAGGGCAGAGTATAGGATATTTGATACCCTACTAACCTCAACATCTGAGGAAAGGGATTTAGGAGTAATTATTTCAGATGACTTAAAAGTAGGAAGACAATGTAATAGAGCAGCTGGAAATGCTAGCAGAATGCTTAGTTGTAAGGGAGAGGCATTAGCAGTAGAAAGAGGGAAGTGTTCATGCCATTGTACAGAACACTGGTGAGACCTCACTTGGAGTATTGTACGCAGTACTGGAGTCCATATCTTCAGAAACATAGAAACATAGAAACATAGAAACATAGACTACCACAACAAGAGGACATAGTCTTAAATTAGAGGGGCAAAGGTTTAAAAATAATATCAGGAAGTATTACATTACAGAGAGGGTAGTGGATGCATGGAATAGCCTTCCAGCTGAAGTGGTAGAGGTTAACACAGTGAGGGAGTTTAAGCATGCATGGGATAGGCATAAGGCTATCCTAGACTTAAGATAAGGCCAGGGACTAATTAAAAGTATTTCAAAATAATTGAGCAGACTAGATGGGCCGAATGGTTCTTACCTGCCATCCCATTCTATGTTTCTATGTTTCTAAGTCAATTTGGGTGATGGCAACTGGAATATTCTATAAAACTATTGCCATCTGTGGGTTTAAAATACGTTTCACTGTAAACAATGCCTGAAGAAACAAAAAATTGATGGCCTGTGTCTGAATGTCTGCTGTAAAACGGAATCCAAATAAGTTAGCATTAGTAAATGATAAAATTTCTTCCAATTGAGGCCTATCTCCCTCCCAAATAATTAAAACATCATTGATGTATCTTTTCCAAAGCACCAGGTCCGCACCGTACGTATTGTTATTCCAAATAATTTTGGATTCTTAGTTAGCCACAAAGATGTTGGCATAACTTGGTGCGAACCTGGTGCCAATTGTTGTACCACAAGTTTGGAGGTAGTATGTTCCTTCAAACCAAAAAAAAATTGTGTAACAGAATAAAATGAATGATGTCTAAAATAAAAGTGGCCTGGCCTTTGTGCATATTGTGGTCATTATCCAGCGTATCTTTTATAGCTTGTATGCCTTTCTCATGGTCAATCACAGTATAAAGAGATGCAACGTCGACTGTAGCCCATATAAAATTATCTTTCCAAACAATACCTTCGACTTCAGAGATTATTTGAGTTGAATCTTTAATATAAGAAGGGGCTTTGTTGTAAGTAATGGTCAACATATTCTGAGACGTTGCTGGTTAGGGAACCAATGCCACTAATTATTGGTCTACCAGGAGGACTTTCTAGTGACTTGTGGATTTTTGGTAAATAATAAAAGATGGACATTTTATGAAATGTAATAAAAAGATAACTGAATTTGTCTTTATTGATAATATTATTGTGTAAACCTTCCATTAAAAAGACTATATAGGACTTGATTTTAAAATTGTATAGGTGTCCTTATCTCCTAACATTCTAGACGCTTCCTGCATATAATCCGCCTTTATCCGCTTGCCTTATAACTAACTCATAGTTTTCTTTTAATTGTTTCAATGGTATCCTTTCTTTATTAGTGAGATTTTCTTTTCCACTTTTTTTGGATAGTTTATCAAACTCTTTTAAAATCATATCACTAAAAACAGGGATACAATCGCCTCTTTCCCAAGTAGGAAAAAATGTGGACTTGTGCTTTAAATTAGAGTGTATTATTTGTGGAGATGTAGGCTCTGTTTGTTCCTCATTGATATCCTCACAATGATCGTCAGTATCATTTTTCTTTTTTTCAAAGAAACATTTTATTGTCAATTTTCTTAGAAATGTATGTGTGTCTATAAATAAGTGAAAATGATTGGGACCTTTCTGTGGGGCAAACTTCAATCCCTTGTTAAGAATTTTAAGTTGATCATTGTTAAGTTCGTATTTTGAGAGATTGGAAATACCTTCTGTAATGTCAATTCTTTCTAATCGGAAAACTTGTGTTTATGTGTTAAATATTGATTACTTTTATAAATTATATATCAGTTTGTTATCAGAACTTAATATTTTCTGCTTTAGGATGCTATTTTTATCGCTGATGCACTCAGTTCAGTAGGATCAGTTAGTTCTGAACAGAACAGTGTCTCCCGGCGTATATTGTCAATAAAGTGTGTGCGCAGTAAAAGATGTGTTTATTTTCTGCGCACGCGCGTGCTATAGAAAGCCGCGCAATTTACGATATTTAACCCCTTAACCCCTTAAGGACCAAACTTCTGGAATAAAAGGGAATCAAGACGTGTCACACACGTCATGTGTCCTTAAGGGGTTAAGGACACATGACATGTGTGACATGTCAAGATTCCCTTTTATTCCAGAAGTTTTGTCCTTAAGGGGTTAAACAGCCGGAACAGATGAAGAGACACAGCTCTTGATTAAGTCATTACACGAAACGCGTCGAGAGGAGGAAAGCTTGCAGTATCTCCAAAGACTAAAGCTAACAGTCCATACCTGCTGGATCTACAAGACCACCATCATCAATCTGAAGATTGTCTGAACATAGCGAGTGACTGACATCCTGAGGTACCAAAGCTGATATCTACCGTATGGGGACTTAGCCCTGCAGTGGCTGATAAGCTTTTTAGCACAATTAGAAGTATTTCTCTTTGTGCCATTCTATTTGTGAGTGCATCTATTGTTTTTATTCTTTGTTTTTAGTTTGTCATTAAATACTTCACTATGTATATGTTCTTTTTTGTTTCTATTACATGCTAAATCCTACGATCTGAATGGTAACTATAGATGCACTTTTGTGACTGTGGCGTCCTTACTGGTATATGTTTGTAACTATACTATCTTTTGAACTAAAATGAATGATAACTTACGCTCAAAATATTCATTTTAGAACTCCACTAGGTTTAAATAAGTGCTTCTATATCACTCAGTTCATCTCTTACTTCTCAATTTTTGAATGTACGTGTGCTAAGTGTGAGCGTACTAGCACTTGTGTTGTAGCTGCCAAATTAATTTATTTACATATATATTCTATAAGCAGCTTTATTTTCACAGATCCCTCTTCTGGTTTGCATACTAATAAGTGCAGCTCAAGCATGTACAGTCTTTCAGTTCTTCAAAAACATCATTGGAACAGACCCCTAAAGAATCAGCCACGTACCTTAATATCTGTGGATTAAATCTCTTTTTGGTCTGTTCACACCTGGTGAGGGCAAAGAGTCTGTTGTGTTGTGTGAATAAAATTTAAATAATCCTGAAGGTATGCGCCAATGAAGGTTTTTATATTTATATCTTCAAAAATAAGATTAAAAGGTGATTTTTGTTTTTTATTAAACATTTACCAGTGCTTGCACCAAAAATGTCTATTATAGATGCAGCGTTCCTTATTTTTAGATCTTGGCTATTTTCAATAAATGCTAGTATAATGATTTCCTCCAGATTGCCTACACCTGTCTTTGGCCTGGTCCTTAAAAGTAGCGTAATCAGTTACACAGAATTAACACAGCAAAGAAACTGTAATGCAGAGCTTCCCTCAGGATATGACAGCTCTCTGCTGTGGGATAGATTGCACAGAGCATCTCCATGCCTTCTGTTACCCACAGTGCTCAGTGGCATGAAGGTTTTAAGAATAAAGCACATTGAAAAGTGAATGCAAATACCAACACAAGACAGGAAGAATATCTCAGATAAATATTTCAAACATATGCCAGATGGCTGAAAAAGGACCGTGTGACATAAAAGTGTGGGGGAAAAAATACAAAAACACACATGAAAGTTAGAATGCAAAGTAAGAAAAGTTAAAACAGGAATCTTAAAGATATCTCATAGAACATGCATGCTGGGAAAGGAAATTTGGTTTGCATTTCTGAAAAACTATCAAACCTTGGACAGAAAATGTAACAGCTATTATTTTTGCTGGCAAAACGCAGTAAACATAAGAGAAAGAAAAAGGAAATGCTGAGGGTTCTGATGATGTGCTGTTACATAAAAAGAAACAATTACTGAAGTAGATTAAAGGTATTTCTCTTAGAATGTAGCTATGTAGCACTCAGATAAATGGAAAATAGTAGGTAATTTGCCCGATTTGTAGAAAACAAATAATTTTCAGCATGGCTGAGGCTAATAACTCTGAACAAATTATTGTCATCATATATTCATGTAAATTAGTTTGAAAGGTTACAATATTGGTTGAATATCCATTATTAGCGGGGCTGCATTATAGAATGGCATAAATAGGCATTTGTCTATGACCCACTATCTATGACTCCATATGCGTAGACACTGGGGCTTAGGTGGTCCACATTCATTGGCCATATATTACTATGATATTGAATATATGGCATATCATTATTATTATTAATTATTTATTTTTCTTTAATTCTAGTTTTTTTATTGCTGAGCAAATTCTTAGAACTTATTTATGAAGATTCTATACATTGGACAGATATATTCTAATGCTATTGATGTAGAGCCAGCCATATACTGGGCTCTAAAATCAGTGAGTGTTCATATTGGTTATCATTATGTTATTTGGTTTATCTGATTTACACTATGAAAACTTTTCTACTCCAGTGTTGCTCATTGTTATGATCTTTATTTGAGTAGAAGAAAGGGGAGGACCACCTATACTGCTATTTGTGCGCTATATATTTATTTATATAATTCAAGGCTGTGTGTTGGTGGTTCTTTTACTAAATAGGGCAAGGTACGTTTTGTGCCTCATGAGGAACAGTTCCTCTACTTTCAATCATCCTGCCGTTAGTAAGACCAGACTATTTCACCTTTCCTTTGTTCTTTTCTCTCTTGTTTTTATCCTCCTGTGTATTCATTTTCTGTCTTTCTCCACTTTTTCTTCCTCCTTTGCCTTACATTCTCTTTATCAGAGGGGAAACATTTATTATTAGATACATCAGGCTTTGCGATACATAGTTTTTGTCATCTATGGTATATACACAGTGGTCTTGTTTTTTGTTTATCGCACAAATTACAAAAATGCTAAAAGCAGTCAAGATATTATCTCGTTCTCCCCCAGCTTTCCAAGAGCTTTCTCTGCTCCTCTTGTTGGTAGCCCTATTTGTTTACCATGATGGTTCACTTTAGCTTCCTGCCTTATTACTTTACAGAGATTCTAGCTATGTATTATTCTCATCAAACAAGGTTACTCACTTCTGAAGCAAATTGGTCCTACTTTTCTAACAATTAAGGTACTCGGCAGAGTTGTTCCATGTCCCCACTGCTTCTTGTAATATCACTCAAACTAGTGTGTCATTTTATCACAGTTTTTAGTAGATGCATGGGCTCTAAATAAATGAGAAACTCAAATTGATCATGTATTGTTGACCCTAAAGGTAATTTTAGCATTATACCCCAATACTCAAATTCCCCTTCATATCTGGGTATAAGACAAAACTAAACACATCTACAAAAATGCTAATTTGTCTTTCCCCAGCTGATATTACAGAAGTTACAACATTGTTTAGATTGTAGTTGACAGTCAGCAATGCTCTTTCTGTAGACCAAGGAGTATTATGGCTGTTAAGTAGATAAAAGGGACTATTAGTAACCTGGCTCTCACATATTAGATCTGTTCATTGTCCCTGACAGACATAGCTGGATAGACCAGAGTCTAACCTTATTTCACCCCTCTTTATTTCTGGATAGCAAAACTTGATGTGGTGATGGTGCTTAGAGTCTGTATGTGCAGCATTACGCTCATAACCCCAGTCTTCAGAAATAAAGATTTTAAAACTTAACCAGTATCCAGATTAGAGATTGCAGATTGCATGCTGGTATACAATGGAACAGAGATGTTTCTGTTCCTTATAAAAGCTGGGGCAACAGCTCCTCTAGTATGGGTAGTATCCAGAATAGAGAAAAAACTAGGCAGGTTGTGATGGTAGTGGATTCTATTATTAAAGAGTAGACCAGGTAATCAGCTGATCTGATAGCTGTCAGGGTGGCGGTCCGGTGCCCGGAACCCAGACACAGTGTCCAGGTGGCGGAGCAAGGACCGGGACCCAATATGCCTGATGTTAAGTGGGAGTCTTCAGCGTGGAGGTGGATTAGCAGGGTCTGGTGCAGGGTAACCGCACGCCCCCTGGTGTTGAGCACCAGCGTTTGTGCAGCCACATACCAAGACCCTGAATCAGCTTCAGCGAATACCAGGAACTAGGAGCATGGAAATTAAGCAGACCTTATTTTTTTTCTTCAGTATATAGGGAAGGAGAATCTACACCTGTAGACTCGAAAATCCTTGTTACCAAAGACTTAACACAGGATAAAGAGTTACAGCAATTAAATAAGACTAATGCAAGCAAAGCCCAATGGCCAGATGGTATTCACCAACACGTGCATAGGAAGCTTAGTGTACAAATACTCATATCAATGTTTTTAATATTTCAGGATTCTTTTCTTTCTGGAAATGTACCAGAGGAATGAAGGAAGTCAGATGTGATACCTATATTTCAAAAAGAATTTGAAAGCTCAACCCAGAAACTACAGACCTGTGAGCTTAACATCTGTGATAGGGAAATTACTTGAAGGATTGTTAAGGGATAACATTAAATAAATGATTTTGAACAATAATATCATTAGCAGGAATCATTATTATTTTGTGGACCGGTCATGCCAAACTAATTTGATTGTGTTCTATGAAGAAGTTGGTAGAAATATAGATCAGGGTGACCCAGTAGATGTTGTGTTCTTTGATTTTGCTAAAGCCTTTTATACAGTTCCAGACAAAAGGTTACTATTGTGTAAAACACTGGCTTAAATATTGAGTGCACAGAGTAGCTGTATATGGAAAATTTTCAAATTGGACAAAACTAGTAAATGAAGTGCCTCATGGTTCTGTTCTTGGTCCACTTCTCTTCAATCTGTTTATAAATGATCTTGATGTAGGCATTGGAAGTAATCTGTCTGTGTTTGCAGATAACACAAAACTAGGTAAGATAATACAGTCTGAACATGATATAACTTTTCTACAGAGGGATTTGGATAAATTGGGAGACTGGGCAGGCAAGTGGCAGATGAGATTCAATACTTAGAAATGTAAAGTCATGAATTTTGGAATAAGGAAGCCACTAACTACTTATACTTTAAATGGGGTTGATCTAGGGATAACATAAATGAAAAGGACTTGGGATTATAGTAAGGTGTTTTTGTGTATAAACATGGGTATTGATTAAAATGATCAAAATCTAAATTTGCCTCTTTATTAACCAATGATAAGACCCCACCTTGATAATGAGGTGCAAGTTTGGAACCTGTTTTAAAGAAGGATATTGTAGCGGAGAGGTAGTATAATCCACAAGGTCTCCACTAGTAGACAGGAAAAACAGGCAATAATCCAAGTAGGCAGGTACAGCATATAATAATCCAGGTAGCGTTATGTAATCCTTCCCTCCCAAGAACTAGACGACACATAGGCTGGGAGTCAACTGAGGTCTTTATTCACAGTTCCAGTATTTATGCAAGTCCCCATGCAAGGGGTTTCCATACTGACATAACAGGGGCATTCTCCACATTTCTCCCATCAGGCACTGCTGGACAAGAGGGACACTCCCACTAAAATATACAGTTAAGTGGATTATCCCTCTGTGCAGCAGAACCGAAAATTTATATTAAAATCCATAACTTTGGCAATATTCGTTATATTTAGACGTATGGACGTTCGGTAGATAGCTGGGGTCTGAGCGCACATTCCGTGAAAGTACCGCTCAGATCCCAGCTTAAAGGGACACTATAGTCACCTGAACAACTTTATCTTAATGAAGCAGTTTTGGTGTATAGAACATGCCCCTGCAGCCTCACTGCTCAATCCTCTGCCATTTAGGAGTTAAATCCCTTTGTTTATGAACCCTAGTCACACCTCTCTGCATGTGACTTGCACAGCCTTCCATAAACAATTCCTGTAAAGAGAGCCCTATTTAGGCTTTCTTTATTGCAAGTTCTGTTTAATTAAGATTTTCTAATCCCCTGCTATGTTAATAGCCTGCTAGACCCTGCAAGAGCCTCCTGTATGTGATTCAAGTTCAATTTAGAGATTGAGATACAATTATTTAAGGTAAATTACATCTGTTTGAAAGTGAAACCAGTTTTTTTTTCATGCAGGCTCTGTCAATCATAGCCAGGGGAGGTGTGGCTAGGGCTGCATAAACAGAAACAAAGTGATTTAACTCCTAAATGACAGTGAATTGAGCAGTGAAATTGCAGGGGAATGATCTATACACTAAAATGGCTTTATTTAGCTAAAGGATTTTAGGTGACTATAGTGTTCCTTTAAATAACCGAACGCCGCATGAAATACACCTTACATTTATGTTCGCTTCAAACTACCAATTGAGCTTAGGGGACCACATTACCGAACAACCGGGGCTCCCGAATGGCTTGGAAATCCAGCGGTATTCGTGCCATCGAGTAGCCGATTTTAGTTCCAGGCGCTCGACGACCAAATACCGCTGGACGAACAAAGGATCCAAAATGGCCGACCGCCGCATGGTCGGTAGTCGAGCGACGGCCACCTTGAATCCTCTTAAATACCGATTGCAACATTGTTGCAATCCTTACTGAGGGCCACACAACCTCCTGTGTGTGGTCTCCCTTCGGTAGTTTGGTTGTTTCACGAACATTGATGAAATTCACCGTTCGTGAAACGATTTGCAGGAGGGCTGGTGGCTTTTCTTTCCGCCAGCATACGAATACCAGCATACTAATACTATTACTTATGTGAACCACATTACAACCACTTGGTTCTTAAAGGTATACATATGAAATAACATAATACATACATGAAGGACAATATACAGTGGCTGTGTTTGCCACAGATATTAATTGTGTAAAAGTGCTGCTTAGCGAAAATCCCCTAATACCAGTGGGAAAGCATTGGATTGGCTAAGATTATCAATTCTGATGATCTCAGCCAAGGAGGCGGAGAAAGGGCAGGGCAAGCTGCCACCAGACCCATTAGGCACTGGAAAGAGGTGAGTTTTACACCTGTTACATTGGTTACAGGGGTCTGGTGGCCTAAATAGTGATATTTGGCCTATATTGTCAGGCATTCATGATTTTATTACTGACGCTATAGTGTTCCTTTAATGTTAGAGATTTGTTTTACATATTTGGCAGAAATGTGATACAAAAACAGATTGAGCTTTACCCTTGGACATTCAGCTTATCTTGTCCAGTTGAAACTATCACTAGAGCTGAAAATAAGATGTTGTTTGAGATCTTGTGCAAAACAAGTGAGAAAAACAACAAAGTGTGGAAAAATGTAACTTATAAATGATATTTTTAAAGTGCAGCAGCTAAAAGCACTCTGTGTGGACTCCTTGGGGGAAAAAAAGAG
Source organism: Pelobates fuscus (assembly GCF_036172605.1). Lineage (NCBI taxonomy): Eukaryota > Metazoa > Chordata > Amphibia > Anura > Pelobatidae > Pelobates > Pelobates fuscus. The sequence goes on along the minus strand of NC_086322.1, from coordinate 162,421,341 downwards.
GACATCAACTTGATTTTATTGTACATACTAGATTGAACTGCAGTGCTTATGGTGCTGAAAAGCGCCTGCTTTAATACAATTTTAATTGTGAGTTATTTCAAATTCCAGACAATCTCATAGAGTTTCCAAGTGACTATTCTCTTAAGAAAAATGTAATTGTATTTTCTTTGTGCAATTGCCAATTTTTAAGATGGTATATGCAAACATTAAAAAAACTAAGAAAAAAAAAGTAAATAGTGTTAGTTAAATTTGTGCAGATATTTTATTTTAACTTGCAAACATTGTCAGTGTTATTCATATTAAATGATGTTCTGGCTTCTAAAACAATTGTGCTGAGGGTATAGTCATCTTGTATGATGGAAAGTGTCCTCAGTACTCTAACATAAATCACTTCAATAACCTTTATAGATTCTTGCCAAGAAGTCAGGGAGGTTGCCAAAATGATACATCATCTCAAAATCTGTTTGGCATGGATGGATCGTCACTGGTAAGTGTCGTACATATTGATCTTATATCTCTATATCTCCTACATTATTGCCCTGACCTATAACATGATGACAACAAGGAAATGCTTTCCAAAACACGGGTTTTCAGGGAAATGACAATATCTCAATGATCTTTGATCATGTAAAAGTGATTAAAATACTCATCTGTGGACTGCAGGGACTACTTGCTCCTATCTGTTCAAAGGACATGCTTATGTCCTTTGAAGCCATATAATGTATAGTTTTCCATTTTATCCCCCGTCAGATAATATGAGAGAACATAGCATAAAACAAATAGGAAGACTTGAAAAACTAGACTGATGTTTAATGATATTAACGCATAAGATTTCTATTTGAAATCTTTCCATCTTTTAAAGGTTACTCCTAGCTTATTTTTAATTTACAATTACCTGTTGGGTATTCATAATTAGTCCCCCTCCATATAAAGGAAAGATTGGACTGTAAAAAAAAGTTTAAAATTACTTTTGAACTCAGGAAGAACAGCAATGTTGCCAAAAAAACTGTTTTTATAAGGAAATGGCTGAAAACTAAATTACAATGTCCAAAAACCCATGCTCTGCCCATAAACCCCTGTTGTAGAGGTATTTATGTGATAAAGTCAAAACTTTGAAAACTGCCATAGTCCCCTGGTTGCCTAGGTTTGCCATATGCATGATGCTTTCAGGAACTCACAGAATTTAATCTTGTTGGTTGGCAGTACTTAAAACTGCTGCCCTATAGTATATAGAAATATAAGCTGCAGATTTTCTGAGTCATCACTAGGATTATTACTTGCAGCATTTGACTTCTACATATCACAGGGCTGCATATTACATAGGTTGTCAATCAAATTGTATAAGTGATATATGTCTTAGAAAGCATGCTAGATATGGCATCCCGATGATTGACCAATGTTGTACTTACCTTGGCAATGCTAACTATGGGAAATGTACAGTAGGCACCCAGACCAATTCAACTCATTGAAGTGGTCTGGGTGCCAACTCCAATCACCCTTAACCCAGCAAGTGTAATTATTGCAGTTTTTATAAACTGCAATAATTACACTTGCAGGGTTAAGTCCTCCTCTAGTAGCTGTCTAATCGATGCTGGATGTCCTCACGCTATGCCTGAAGAACTCCAGCATCGTCGGAATCCGCATAAGAAAGCATTGAATAATGACTGCGCATGCGCATTAAGTCTCCCACACCGGCGGGGGTCAGCAGTGAAGGAGCATGGGTGGAGCCTGACTCAGCGCCGAGGGACATCGGCGCTTGATTCAGGCAAGTGTCTGAAGGGGTTTTAACCCCTTAAGCAATGTGGGATGGGGGGGGGGGGAGGGGGGGAGAGGTGCGGGAGGTTTGTTTTCCTGGCACTGAAGAATCCTTTTAAAGCATGTGCATTTTTCATATCTTCGATTATTTTGTATTTGCAATTTTGCACATTATTTCCATTATCTTATACAATGCTTAAAAAGGGGGGCAATTTCAGCCTTGATTGCCCCATTTTTGTTAGCTATCACGAGGCACATTAACAGCTTCCATGAGCATCTAGTATAGTATGTCCTTATGTTTATATTTTGTTCCAGAGACTTGCCAGAAATTATTCCCACTATAAACCACACAGTATCAATGAGAGTCACACAAGAGCCAGTTTATCCCTATTTGCCGCACCCTGGAAAAAAATCATAAATGAATAGCATGCATTCCTTGTAAAAGATATATATATATATGTTGTGCCTTCAAATATACTTCCACAGTTGATAACAGAAGCCTACATCAAATGCAAGAAAAAGAAAACATAATTAAAAACAAATAATCAAATTATGCCACTACACCCTTTTATAGCCTACTGGATCTTGCTAAGCCTTGCCAATCGTTTTTATTTCCAAATATTCAATAAACTAGCTCAAATATAGAAATATTTTGAATGAAATAAGAACAATTATATACAGAACAATTAATACTGTAGAGTCTAAAGTCAGTTATACATGTAAAAAAAAGATTTATTTTTTGTATTCATTTTTAAAGACACAATCATGTCTACAATAAGCTTTGAGTATCTCATATATACAAACCGTTTTAATCCTGTCAGGGGAGATAAATTGCTTCAGACATATTACATTTCCTCCCTCCGCTTCCCCCTCATTGCACAGTAGTACATATTAAACAGTCACTAGGAGCAATCAAGAATTTGGACTTATTTTGGTAAAGCTAGACATGCCTGCAGGGTTGGTAGGTTATCTGGGCAACCACATTATAGTACGGTTTATAAAACCGCCAAAGGTCACTGCTAAGTCAGTTTGCCAGAACAGAGACAAAATTAAATTGTGCATAGCATACTTATAAGAAACTCACTGTAGCCAAAAATAATGACATCATCTTCCATCACAAGTTTTCCTTAATCAATGCTAGATGGCTGACACAGTCCACCTTGATGAATGTGTTGTCAATGTGACATGCCTAATATATATGAAGATGACTGAGTCAGCAAGAACATCACAACAATTTATCACAGAACCTGGCATTACATATAATACTACACAGGTAAGTTATTTTTTTGGATGTATTGCCTCATCAGCAGGTGGTCTTTTGGTTAATTGTGGGCCTTTCTCAAGGCAATGTGAAATAAATGCTGAAAATATACATATCTGTGCAACGGGTTTTCTGTATTTACTATATTATCGAAGAGTTTGCCAACCCTTGACAATGAAATGAAATCCAGATCACTGGTCATCCCTGCATTTGCTCTGTTATGAAGGGGGAAGTTATCATCATGGGTGACTTTAATCTTCCTGATGTGAATTGGAAAACAAAAATAGCTACTTGTGCCAGGAGCACACATATTCTAAACTCCCTACTGGGATTGTCTCTAAAACAAGTCGTTGAGGAGCCAACTCGTAAAGAGGCCATACTAGATTTAGTGTTAACAAATGGAGATTTGGTATCAGATATTACTGTAGGTGAAAGTTTAGGATCCAGTGATCATCAGTCAGTGTGGTTTAATATAAGAACAGTGACTGAGTCACACCACACAAAAACAAAAGTTTTAGACTTTAGAAAAACAGACTTTTCTAAAATTAGAATATGTGTAAAGGAGTCATTATCAGACTGGAGCAATTTATATGGAGTCCAAAATAAATGGGATTATTTAAAAGTTGCACTACTGAAGGCAACAGAAAATTGCATTAGGCTTGTCAGTAAAAGCAAAAAATTCAAGAAACCACTGTGGTACTCCGCAGATGTGGCCAAAATAGTAAAAAACAAAAAGTTAGCATTTAGTAATTATAAAAAAAACCAGAGTGAGGAAGACAGAATGACCTATAAGATTAGGCAGAAAGAGGCTAAGCAAGTTATAAGAGCTTCCAAATCCCACACAGAAGAGAAAATAGCACAGTCAGTAAAAAAGGGGGACAAAACTTTTTTTAGATACATAAATGAGAAAAGAAAAGTAAAACAAGGATTAGTTAGATTAAAAACAAAAGAAGGAAGGTATGTAGATGAGGATAAAGGTCTAGCTGACTGCCTCAATGAATATTTTTGTTCGGTATTTACAGATGAAAATGAAGGAAAGGGACCTCTGTTAACAAAAAGGATAAATGAGTCATTTATTACACGTGAGTTTACAGAGGAAGAGGTTCTATTTCAACTGTCAAAAGTAAAGACAAATAAGTCAATGGGACCTGATGGAATACACCCAAAGCTATTAAAAGAGCTTAGTGGTGTACTAGCAAAACCATTAACAGATTTATTTAACCAATCATTGAAAACAGGAGTAGTCCCAGAAGATTGGAAGTTAGCGAATGTTGTGCCCATTCACAAGAAAGGTAATAGGGAGGAGTCGGGCAACTATAGGCCAGTAAGCCTTACTTCAGTAGTGGGGAAAGTGATGGAAACCATGTTAAAGGATAGGATTGTTGAACATCTAAAAACACATGGATTTCAAGACCAGAGACAACATGGGTTTACTTCAGGGAGATCATGCCAAACTAATCTTATTGATTTTTTTGATTGGGTAACTAAAATTATAGATCAGGGTGGTGCAGTAGACATTGCTTACTTAGATTTCAGTAAGGCTTTTGACACTGTTGCACATAGAAGGCTTATCAATAAACTACAATCTTTGAGTTTGGATTCGAATATTGTTGAATGGGTAAGGCAGTGGCTGAGTGACAGGCAACAGAGGGTTGTAGTCAATGGAGTATATTCGAAGCTTGGGCTTGTCACCAGTGGGGTACCTCAGGGATCTGTACTTGGACCCATTCTCTTTAATATTTTTATTAGTGATATTGCAGAAGGTCTTGATGGTAAGGTGTGTCTTTTTGCGGATGATACTAAGATATGTAACAGGGTTGATGTTCCAGGAGGGATAAGCCAAATGGAAAATGATTTAGGTAAACTAGAAAAATGGTCAGAGTTGTGGCAACTGACATTTAATGTGGATAAGTGCAAGATAATGCATCTTGGACGTAAAAACCCAAGGGTAGAGTACAAAATATTTGATAGAGTCCTAACCTCAACATCTGAGGAAAGGGATTTAGGGGTGATTATTTCTGATGACTTAAAGGTAGGCAGACAATGTAATAGAGCAGCAGGAAATGCTAGCAGAATGCTTGGTTGTATAGGGAGAGGTATTAGCAGTAGAAAGAGGGAAGTGCTCATGCCATTGTACAGAACACTGGTGAGACCTCACTTGGAGTACTGTACACAGTACTGGAGACCCTATCTTCAGAAGGATATTGATACCTTAGAGAGAGTTCAAAGAAGGGCTACTAAACTGGTTCATGGATTGCAGGATAAAACTTACCAGGAAAGGTTGAAGGATCTTAACATGTATAGCTTGGAGGAAAGACGAGACAGGGGGGATATGATAGAAACATTTAAATACATAAAGGGAATCAACACAGTAAAGGAGGAGACTATATTTAAAAGAAGAAAAACTACCACAACAAGAGGACATAGTCTTAAATTAGAGGGACAAAGGTTTAAAAATAATACCAGGAAGTATTACTTTACTGAGAGGGTAGTGGATGCATGGAATAGCCTTCCAGCTGAAGTGGTAGAGGTTAACACAGTAAAGGAGTTTAAGCATGCGTGGGATAGGCATAAGGCTATCCTAACTATAAGATAAGGCCAGGGACTAATGAAAGTATTTAGAAAACTGGGCAGACTAGATGGGCCGAATGGTTCTTATCTGCCGTCACATTCTATGTTTCTATGTTTCTATGTTTCTATGTTATTGCCCCAGAATAAAAGTGTTGCTAGAAATGCATATGAATGATACATGGAATAGCTTAAGAGGATTATAACACTTTGCCCTGTATTATTCAGCATAACCTTGGCATCAATATAGTTTGGCAGACCACTTTGAAAGTTGCACATATCCCTCTTGACTACAAAACATTAGTGTCACTGTCACCAACTGGGGACTTTGCAGATTTTGCCCAATAGTGACATCTCTGCTAGGGTTTAAGTTGGGGCAGGTCAAGGTGAGATTTACCTACTTGAACCTGTCCCTCGTGGGTGTTGTCATCTTTTCCTGGTGAGCCCACTTTAGCTTCTGGCACTTCAGTGCCAGGAGACAACATCACTGCTGTACTCTCGCACATGCATGAGAGTACAGTATTAAGATCTATGGAGAAACACACAAGACCGTGGGATCCTTCAAAGACAGAGCCAAAACCCCTGCATCTGTGGTGATGGCTGGGGGGATTGACACAACTTGAGAGGGGAAGCAGCACCCAATGTCTAGAAGTCCCTACTTTGTCTCAGTATATCTCTTGACTGGGTTGGAATTTCAGTGAAATTCCAACACAGTCAAAATTAGTATTTCGTAAAGACAGTCATATATTGTCCTATCTGCTTCACTCCTAGTTCCATATAGTGACATCATCTGTTTGGCAAAGATCAGCTTCAGTGTGGTCAGCTAAAAAATGTGGGGATATAATTAGTAGGATTTGCTCTTTATGCTTTTCTGGCTTCTGCATGTCTCTCCTTCTCAGTAGGTTGCACAGGTCAATGACTGATAATGTCACTGCTTATCTTTATTTTATGTTAAAATATTAGTTTGGGCACCATAACAACTTCAGCAAAATAAAGTTGTTAAGATACCAGGAAGTCACTGTCTCTGCCTAACCTTTTTTTAAGCAGGTTTTATAAATGGAGAGTTACTGATTGGCTGAGAGTGTCAGCTGACCGGTAAGGTGACCTTGCCCAATGCTGCTTGAATTTCTAGAATTTGAGCAAATGGAAGGATAGAGAGAAAGATGCAACAATCTGGCATTGGAACACAGACTGTGCAGGTTAAACTATTCAAGAACAGTTTAACCCCTAATGTTGGGGTGAAGGTGTTATGGTGCCTGAAGTGTTCTTGTAAACTCTTGTAGTTCTAGAGTATTCACTCATACCTCTAGAAATACCTGGGTGAGGAACACATGTTTGCATGCCATTTCTAGTATGCCAAAACATCTTGTGATAAATAATTCAAGCAAGTACAACAATTAAAGACAGAAAAAGAGAAAGGAAACCAGAAAGAATTAGCCAATAAGAAGACATCCACCTAACTGGGGAAACACCTATTATTGATAATAAACAAAGAAAAGAACAGGAGTATTCTAGTGATCAAGACATTAGGCATACATTTGGCATTAATCGATTGTCACTATTCTACCTTTATAACTAGAATCTTCCTGTCCATTTCAAGCAAGTACAGTTTCAGAGAACAGAATTACTGTTTATTTTGGCATGGAAGGCTTGGCGGTTTGATTGGCAGGGAAGGAAAGTGACCAAACTTTTCAATAAAGGGGCACTGAACTCGACTTCATCATAAATACGCTATTATGGTGCCAGGAGGTCACTGACATTGGCTCACCTTAAGGGGCTAAAAGCACTGAATCTCCCTGCCTCTCTGCCCTTCTTTTTTCTAAAAATCTCTAAACCGGAATTGGCACACACATTTTAGCTACCCACACTGTACACACACACCTCAACAACACACTATAGCAAACACACACTACTGCAATACTCTACACAAACACACACATTTACAGAAATACATGCACTCAGACATTTACAAACAGTGCTACAGATATGCACAAGCTACACACATATATGTAAACACAAACTCCGTATTGAACAATTTTGATCATATTCGAAATAGTCAATTTTTCTTTTAGTTGTTTGAAAGTGCGGTGTGGGATTGGGAGGTACTTGAGAAATCTGCAGGCAACTGTCTTGTAAATCCAGCCATGACATTGTGCTGACAGAATTGCTAGCAAATGTCTAGATTTCTCTAAAATTAGCGGTTAAAAACAGCTCTTTCCCTCTCTTCTCAGCTGGTCCAGACTTTGACAAACATCATCACATCAACACAGAGATACAACATCTGGCTCTGCTTGTCTGTTGTCAAGCAAAGCCTACTCTGGCTTCTATTCTGCTTGAATTCAGGCAAAACAATGCCTTCAATGGGAAGTATGAAGGACTGGAAAGCTATCTGTGAGAGCAGCTCAAAGAGAGGAGAGAAACAGCCAGAATGACATTGCAGCAGCATTGGACAGGCAATCTGAGAATGGAGAGAGCAAACAGAAGCAAGACCATCATAACATTTAGGGGACTTGTAACAAGTTAGGGGAAGCAAGTATGTGCTTATAAAACATAGGTATGCTTGAGAGATGTATCTTGCAACATGTTTAACACTTACATGATTGATGCTCTCAGCAGGAGACAAGGGAAATTGAAATAAATTAAAATAATGAACTTTTAATAGTATTAAGAGTGGAAACACTTAATTGTTTAACTTGACTCAAGCCAGATAGTTAGAAAACTGAAAACCTATATCTTTCATGACAGGTTCAGTTTAACATAGTAGCATCAAGTAGTATTCCATTAAAAAGACGATTATGAGCTTTTGTTCTGAGCCACTGAATTATCCCTAGTAACCCATCAATGACTTTATAATCACTTTCTAAACAATGAACAGATATGGAAAAAAAATCCAGTCTAGATCTGCGGCTGGCAAACAATGTTAGAGCATAAAAATAACAGATAACAGTACCATGTGAACCTGTAAATACCTGTACCTGGATAAAAATCATTAAATGCCTAAACATACATTAATTTTCTAAGTGATTAGTTTATTTCTGTTATTACATATATGTATGTGTATATATATATATATATTTAATGTATGTATCAAGCAAATGCCTTTTCAGGTATTTGTGACATTTTCACTCTGTCACCTAGTAGAGCCTGCAATGTTTACATGATATTGTTTTTTTTGTGTTTTTTTTTTTTTTTTTTTTAACAAATTGATTACCATATATTCATTCCACATTACTAGTCTCCTTAAAACCTTATATGTAGAACATAAGTTGGAGTCAATCAACAGTTAGTGGCTGGGGTTATTGTTTAGGTAGGTTCATTAATGTGATTACGATGTAAGTTACCAATAAACAAACATAAAATAAATACTATTATAACTAGAAAATCATATGATATGAGACATCATTTCCACTACTATTAGGGTTATTCACAAAAGTGAGAATTCAGAGTGAATTTGAAGTGAATTTCAAATTTAATGTCAATATTAGTCAAACTGGAAACATTATCTATTTCATGTATGCTTCAGTTTGGCTAATCCGTCCTCAAATTTTAAATTTGCCTTGAATTTTCCCTTGAATTCTTGCTTTAGTAAATAGCCCTATATGAGTTTTTTTTTTGCCCAGATTCTGGTTCTAATCCACAGTAAGCAGTAACTTTAATGGCTTGCTTTAATTATCATATAATAGCATTTATGAGTTTTTGGAGCCTCAAAAGATCCTTCTAAACTGCCCTTTTTTGATCCACCCAAAATCATAAAAACATATGCCATCTTATCTCAGACACATTTTAATTCCAGAACAACCTTGACCTCTAGAACTTCTGCTGTTGAACCAAAAACACATAAAGTTGGAATCATAAAAATACAGATGTAAAAAGGAAATACTTTTATGATCCTCTACGCGGGATATTGATATGGTCATGAAGAAAAATGAGTAAATAACACAGCGACTGCAGTGTGTTCATTGTGTAATCATCACCAGAGGTTATAGGGTAAGTTCCTTTGAACTCTGCAACCAGGCAGTACATAGACAGCAGGGTTGAGATGAGAGAGAAGAATATCAGTTTGTGCTCGGATATTTTTTTCCAATTTAGAAACAGTATATAACACATGTGCCTTATCTGGACTCGAGGGAGAATGGTGTGTCCCATAAGAGAATTAGAGGTTATTTATTTTGTTATTCTTTTTATAGAATAGTTGCATTAATAAAATAGTAGTTGGACTTGGCAGTGTGTAGATTTGTATAAGCTGACTACTTTTTTTTTTGCAAATCCAGCTGTGACAACAATACATTTCAGATGAATCCCATGCTCTTTATAGTTTTGTATATTCATTCAGGAGACGTGGCAAGTCCTACAATACATCTCTAATCTGATAGTCTGTCAGCGGTAGACATGCAGATGGTGTCTAGTAGACTTGGACATTTGTTTCATTATGAACTGCCATTCGTCCGAATATGTTCTGATTGTCAAATTGTATGAATTCCCAAGACTAATCACACAACACGTAACTTGCACAATGGATGAGCATGTTAGTTTGATTTGCACGTTTAGTTACACCTGTGGTATCAAACAAAATATATGAATGACAAGAAAAAGAGGGTTAATGGCTAGGGGACAGCAACTAAACATTGATTTTATTCACAGATCACGTTACCAATATAGGGGGAAAAAAATCTATATATATTTAATAAACATATCAATATAGTTTTTTGTTGTTGTTGTTACTGCTTCTGTTATTTTTCCATCTATTTGTAACTTTTTCTCACTTGATCTCTAAATCGATTGGCAGGAAAATGTGAATATTATGCATACATTTTGCAGCACACTGATTGGCCCATTTACACACCCTTTGGTTTGTTTTATTGGTTTTCCCAAATCTTTTTCGGTGGATGAAATTTAGATGAGCCGAATTTTCATATGTATGAAATTTTGCCATCACCAATTTTTATGTGGTTTGGCCAAAACAAATGTTTCTGCTGTGCATAAGTCTATGGTCTAGTTTCTCTTGTCTGTGTCCTTCTCGTACTGTTCCTTTAACCAGCTGAGCCTCAGAATATGTTGTGCTTCTCTGCAGTTCTATCAGTAAAACGGCTTCTTTTTTTTTTTTAGATTAAACCATTAAGCTAGCTAAAACCAATTGAGATGTTGCTAGTGAAAACCAATAACATAGAAACAGAAGAAAAAACTATGAACAGGTAATAGAAGGTAACCTCGTGGAATGAAAACATCAACCGTTTGGATGATTACTTTACTAAGGTTCTGATGTACAATTGTTCAAGTACAATGAATGTTTCTGGTGTGGACAATAATAAAAGAACCAGAACATAATTGTGTTACCTGAGTCTAATTAATATATATATATATATATATATATATATATCGTATATACTCGAGTATAAGCCGACCCGAATATAAGCCGAGGCCCCTAATTTTACCCCAAAAAACTGGGAAAACGTATTGACTCGAGTATAAGACTAGGGTGGGAAATGCAGCAGCTACTGGTAAATTTCTAAATAAAATTAGATCCTAAAAAATTTATATTAATTGAATATTTATTTACAGTGTGTGTATGAATGCAGCATGTGTGTATGAGTGCAGCTTGTGTGTATGAGTGCAGCGTGTGTGTATGAGTGCAGCGTGTGTGTATGAATGCAGTGTGTGTGTGTGTGTGTGTGTGTGTTGCAGAGCCTTGGTGGGGAGTGGGCAATTTTTTTTTATTTTTTTTTTAATATTATTTATGATTAATTTTTATTATTTTATTTTATTTAATTATTATTTTTTTATTATTTTAATATTTATTTTTTATTATTTTATTGGTAATATTTATTATTTCATTTTTTTTCGTCCACCCTCCCTGCTTTATACATAGCAGGGAGGGGGGCTCCTTCCCTGGTGGTCTAGTGGCATTGGTAGTTCAGTGGGGGGAGGAGGGAGCTGTCAGAGAGTTTACTTACCTCTCCTGCAGCTCCTGTCAGCTCTCTCCTCCTCCGCGCCGTCCGTTCAGCACCTCGGTCAGCTCACACTGTAAGTCTCGCGAGAGCCGCGGCTCTCGCGAGACTTACAGTGGGAGCTGACCGAGGTGCTGAACGGACGGCGCGGAGGAGGAGGAGGAAGCTGACAGGAGCTGCAGGAGAGGTAAGTAAACTCTCTGACAGCCCCCACAGCCCCTGTCTGTATTATGGCAATGCAAATTGCCATAATACAGACTAGTGACTCGAGTATAAGCCGAGTTGGGGTTTTTCAGCACAAAATATGTGCTGAAAAACTCGGCTTATACTCGAGTATATACGGTATATATTAATGTGAATTCAAATTATTCTTTAATGTATGTATATTGAAACAAGACACATTTTTTGTTTTATTTCATTTCAGAGATGATAAGAGATTACTTCCTTCTAGAATCTTTATACATTACAGAATTTATGTTTGTGTTATGGATCACAAGATGCATAGGTATTGAAAAAGCAAATATGATCAAAACAACAAACCACCTATTTCAAACTAGTATCAAATAAGAGAAATACAGCACATCAAAAAGGGGACATAACTAATAAATATGCACTTACCAACAATTATCAACCCTTGCTGCTAAGCAAAATTGAGACTGGGTTCATGTTGGAAACTGACCGTGTTGCAGAGTGCTTTTATGGTGCTTTTTGTTTGTAGTGGCATGTCTGTCATTATTCTATTGTTTTCCAAATCTACATTACTGTGTGTGTGCGTGTGACTGTTTCTTTAAGGTTGCTCATAATGAATATTTAAAAGGACACTATAGTCACCCAATCCACTTCATTTTAACCCTGCAATGTAAATTATTGTAGTTTTTGTAATATCTGCAATGTTTATATTACACCTCTAGTGGCTACCTTCCTGGCCAAGTAAAACTCAGTTACATGACTCAGAAGGCCATAGGAAAGCATTGAATACAATTATTTCTTATAGGCTAGCTTGAATGTACATGGGCTCACATACCTATGAGGAGCATTGGATTGGACCATCACAGTGTCTACTCCATGATGTCATGTGAGACGGAGAGGTGGGCAGCACACCTAAATAAAAAGAGATTAAAAAAAAAAAGAGAGGTGGGCAGCACAGAGGGAGCCTCGCTGCTGCAAAAACGTGAGTAAAAACCTTAATATTTTTATTTTTTGCCAAACAGGTGGGGAAGTACAATGCATTTTACTAGGTACAGGGGCACTATAGTGTTAGGATTATCGGTTTCTATTCTTAATGCTATAGTGTTCCTTTAATATATAGTTTACATTTGTATTCTTTGAGTTATTAGTTTCATAGTGTCATATTTTTGTTGTATTGCTTATTTTTCCTATAACAACTTTAATTTAAAATGAGAAGCCATTGGTGTAAATGTTCACATTGACATTGCTCACAAACATTCGTAGATTTCCATTATATTGATTATTTAGATCAAAAGTATTTTCCATGGTTAATCATGTCCTTTTTTGTGGAATTAAGTATGAGTATTAATGTGTTGATAAATATTCAAAAATATTGCTTTAACTTGACAATTAAATATGTATGGAAATGTCTCCTTTTCACTAAATCAATAATGGTAGATTATTGTGAAAAGCTTTTTTCTCCAAAACAATAATGGTAAATTTATTGTAAATGTGAAATATGAATGCGTCATTATAGACTAAAGGCTCATTGGCAGCAATTAATATGCATTATCTAACAATAGATTTAGATCAACACTTTAGAAAGTGGTATAAAATCTGTAGAGCAGACCGGAGAAAAATATTTCAAGTAACTAATAATTAAAAAGTGATGCATTCACAAAAGCTACAAAGTTAACACAAATTATCAACATCCAATTAAATATTGTTATTAGGATCTTGTGTAGTTTTTTGTACCATGATGTAATTTATGTCTGTGCTGGAGTCTCTAATACTTGGAAGTCTAGCGACATTAGTGATGGTAGGTACGTATATATTGGTAAAAAAAAAAAAAGATGGTAGTAGTACATTTATAATTAGTTAAAATACTGGTCAACAGCATTTCTTAAAGATAACTTAATAATTGTTTATAAGGAACAGATTATTTATAGAGATTTTAACTGCCAAATAATATGGATAGGAGAGGATACGGTTTGATTTCTGTTTAAATTATAACCAAATTGTGTTTTTAGTTAATGTATTTATTTGTATATTAGACTGTTACCAACATACAATTTAATGAGTGCTTGCTATTTTAATTTTTACCTTCTGACATTGCTTATTAAATACCATTATTAAAATAACTCAAAACATGTTTTATGCTATTGAGACATGAATAGCTATGAGTAGGAGTTGTGATAAATGACAAGCAACAAAACATCAATTAAAATAAAAAGAAATTCCACAGGTTATCAGTTAGAAATTAGCTGAAAAAAACCCACAAAAAAAACCAAACACATTTCCTATGACCATATAAGGAGCAGTTTAAAGTTATGTTACTGCAACAGCTATGTCAATTCCACAATAAAATGGCATTATAAATCATAAATATAATATTGTTCTAATGATACAGTTTTTACGATTTAAGAACCAAATGCCTATATTTTCTAAAATTTAAATCTGATGTTTCAATTGTTGAATAGAACCACATGTTAATTTATCCTTACATAGAAACATAGAATGTGACGGCAGAAAAGAACCATTCGGCCCATCTAGTCAGCCCAATTTTCGGAATATTTTCATTAGTCCCTGGCCTTATCTTCTAGTTAGGATAGCCTTATGCCTATCTCACACATGCTTAAACTCCTCCTTTACTGTGTTAACCTATGCATTCCATCCACTACCCTCTCAGTAAAGTAATACTTCCTGATATTATTTTTAAACCTTTGCCCCTCTAATTTAAGACTATGTCCTCTTGTTGTGGTAGTTTTTCTTCTTTTAAATATAGTCTCCTCCTTTACTGTGTTGATTCCCTTTATATATTTAAATGTTTCTATCATATCCCCCGTGTCTCGTCTTTCCTCCAAGCTATACATGTGAAGTTTCTTTAACCTTTCCTTGTAAGTTTTATCCTGCAATCCATGAACCAGCTTAGAAGCCCTTCTCTGAACTCTCTCTAAAGAATCAATATCGGTCTCCAGTACTGCGTACAATACTCCAAGTGAGCTCTCACCGGTGTTCTGTACAGTGGCATGAGCACTTCCCTCTTTCTACTGCTAATACCTCTCCCTATACAACCAAGCATTCTGCTAGCATTTCCAGCTGCTCTATTACATTGTCTGCCTACCTTAAAGTGATCAGAACTAATCACCCCTAAATCCCTTTCCTCAGATGTTGAGGTTAGGACTCTATCAGATATTCTGTACTTTGCCCTTGGGTTTTTACGTCCAAGATGCATTATCTTGCACTTATCCACAACTCTGACCATTTTTCTAGTTTACCTAAATCATTTGCCATTTGGCTTATCCCTCCTGGTACAGCAACCCTGTTACATATCTTAGTATCATCAACAAAACGACATACCTTACCATCAAGACCTTCTGCAATATCACTAATAAAAATATTAAAGAGAATGGGTCCAAGTACAGATCCCTAAGGTACCCCACTGGTGACAAGCCCATGCTTCAAATATACTCCATTGTATACAACCCTCTATTGCCTGTCACTCAGCCACTGCCTTACCCATTCAACAATGTTGGAATCCAAACTTAAATATTGCAGTTCATTGATAAGCCTTCTTCTGCAACAATGTCAAAAGCCTTACTGAAATCTAGGTAAGCAATGTCTATTGCACCACCCTGATCTATTATTTTAGTTACCTAATCAAAAAAATCAATAAGATTAGTTTGGCATGATCTCACTGAAGTAAACCCATGTTGTCTCTGATCTTGAAATCCATGTGATTTTAGATGTTCAACAATCCTATCCTTTAACATGGTTTCCATTACTTTCCCCACTACTGAAGTAAGACTTACTGGCCTATAGTTGCCTGACGCCTCCCTACTACCTTTCTTGTGAATGGGCACAACATTTGCTAACTTACAATCTTCTGGGACTACTCCTGTTAACAATGATTGGTTAAATAAATCTGTTAATGTTTTTGCTAGTACACCACTAAGCTCTTTTAATAACTTTGGGTGCATTCCATCAGGTGTCCATTGACTTATTTGTCTTTACTTTTGACAGTTGAAATAGAATCTCTTCCTCTGTAAACTCACATGTAACAAATTACTAATTTGTCCTTTTTTCTAAGTGAGGCCTCTTTCCTTCATTTTCATCTGTAAATACTGAACAAAAATATTTATTGAGGCAGTCAGCTAGACCTTTATTCTCTTCTACATACCTTCCTTCTTTTGTTTTTAATCTAACTAATGCTTGTTTTACTTTCTTTTTCTCATTTATGTATCTAAAAAATGTTTTGTCCCCCCTTTTTTTTTTACCACATTTGCGGAGTACCACAGTGGTTTTGTGAATTTTTTGCTTTTACTGACAAGCCTAATGCAATTTTCTGTTGCCTTCAGCAGTGCAACTTTAAAATAATCCCATTTCTCTTGGACTCCATTCAAATTGCTCCAGTCTGAAATGACTCCTTTACACATATTCTAATTTTAGAAAAGTCAGTTTTTTTAATGTCTAAAACTTTTGTTTTTGCGTGGTGTGACTCAGTCACTGTTCTTATATTAAACCACACTGACTGATGATCACTGGATCCTAAACTTTCACCTACAGTAATATATGATACCAAATCCATTTGTTAACACTAAATCTAGTATGGCCTCTTTAGGAGTTGGCTCCTCAACTACTTGTTTTTGAGACAATCCCAGTAGGGAGTTTCACATTATGATTTTATTGTTTTATTATTTTAAGACATCATTCCATGATATTTGAAATGTTACATATTGTCTCAGTCTGCTTGAAATCATTGGTAGTTACACTCCCAAACAGCAGCTGCCACATTTAATTTAGCCCATCTTATAGTATTGATATTTCTGAAAAGGGACTGAGGAGGCATTATGCCTCTGTTTTCTCCGGCTGCTCTTCCTTCATATCACTAGGGGAAGAATTGATTAATTAAGGAGAGCAGTCACATATAGAAGTTGCTACCTAGGATTGTAACACCTACTATTTTTGATGTTATGTTACCTGCCAGCATTTGTTTAATTCAGACAATACTATGGCACTTTTGCGCACCAATCTTCAATGCACACAGATATTCTGGAGATACATGTATGAAACAATAGTTTCCCTATTCAAACTCCCTTTTAGTTTGGTACTACTCCATTTCATGGTTACATTTTGGCCCACTACATCTGCTTTTTGTTTTAGACCTTTGATCATTTGGATTTTTACCTTTATTTCCCAATTTTGGACATTTGGATTTTACCTTTATTTCCCAATTTTGGAATCCTGGATACTTCAACTATATGGACACATAACCATTTGGGACCATCCACAAACCAACTCTAAGAAGAGGAATCAGGATCTCTCATAATCATCCAGTCTGTATGTATGTGTGTGTGTGTATGTGTGCGTCTCTGTATGTCTGTATGATACAGACACATACACACATACAGACACACACAGACAGACAGACAGACACACACAACATTTTTAAGTCACCATCCTGTTTCCTATATTTTGCAGGAGGGTGACTTTCCCTGGGGTCCAGTGGGGGCTCAACTTGATGGGAGTCAGAGTTCCCACTCGGACTCCTTCCTCCTTCCTTCTTCGCGGCTCTCTGATAGCTGGGAGGAGTGACTAGAGCAGTCACTTCCTCCCAGCTCTGTCTGATGTCATCACTGGGGGCCTGGTGACGCTGTTAAAGCGCCGCAGCACTGACCAGTCCCCCTGAAAATCCATATCCATCGGGTGGCCCTAACAGCATGGGCCACCCAATGGACCCCTTCAAGGGGGGCCCCGGTGGTTTGCTGCGCGGGCCAGGGCCGCAAAACATGTCGGCAGTTACCTGGTAGCAGGGGTCCGCAGGGCGGCCGGACCCCCTGGACTGACAGGCCCAGTCGCAGCTGCGACCCCTGTGACTGTGGTGAGTACGCCAGTGCCCTTAATATAGACACATATGTGAAATATATATTTTTGTAGACCTTCTTTCCCTCTTGGAACTCTGGTACACTAAGTGATCCAACATTTGGCCTCATGGGTTATATAATGACTTTTTCTTTACATTTTTATTAGAAAAAAAAATAGTGATACATATCATCATCATCATAAATACACAAGTTGGCTTTACAACGACAATGTCATATTCACTCATTTTCCTTACAGATCTAGCAGGAAAATAGTTTTAATAATTGAATACATTTTATTGACAATAATGGGATAAAATAAACATGAAAGTCTTTTTTTCTTTTTTTAAATCAGCCACTGAATCAGAAACTAATTTTGAACAATATAAAGCAAAAAAGAAAACAGTCCTTGATAAATAAAATAGGCTGCATCATAAATTAGTAGTAGGTAAAAAAAAAAAGTTCATGGCAGATTGTTCAAATGCAAGAAAGTAACAGAAAATAAGGGTTTACCCAATCTTGAGGCAAGTCACTGAAGAAGGCAATTCCCATATGGAAAAAAAAAACCAAATATATAGGCTGGTGAACTGTCTGGTTGTAAAAAAAAGAGAGTTTATTTAGCTTTCAGCAGCTGTGTTGGAAACATCTGAAGTTCAATTTGTAGATTCTGAAGCTGAAATATTAGTTAGTAGAAACATGCAAGGCACAAAGGCATAAAAATGCAAGGCATAACATTTCCTTAGACCTACTGCAAAATCCGAAGGAGGATGACAGTGCCAAAGATTCCTGGTCATTAACCAACACATTCAAGCCCTAACATTTGGATGTGTTTAGTTTATATCTTAGACATTTGGAAAATAAATCTATTTCATAAGCAGGGAAAGGAAATTATTGGATTTGAAAGTGATACACGAATATCATCTGCAAACAAACTAACCTTATAAACCTTTTCTCTTCATTATATATGAGAGACATCTGCATTTTCGTGAATTGGTTGGGCTGGGGGTTCTATATGAAGAGCAAATAGAACATGGGATTAGAGGCATCGCTTTCTGGTACCATTAAAGATGTTTATATGAACTTGTATTTAGACTGTCTCTACTCCTGTGTTTCATGATCATATTTACATACTAGATTGAAGGCAGGAGTTATAGGATGAACGACCCTAGTGCGGGAAGGATTCCTTATGGACTGATAGTTTCTTTTTCGGCACACTGTGTTGCTTGCCTGAACTAGATGTGATCGGCAGCTTCCTTTTGTACAATGGCTTTGCCTGACAGCTGGAGTGTGCGGTGAGTGGTATGTAATGTCCTTCTTGCATGACTTATGCCCTTGTCCCTTTTATAACCCTTTCCAGCTTTATGCAAGTCAACAATTCTTAATCGTAGGTCTTCTGAGAGCTCTTTTGTGTGAGGCATCATTCACATCAGGAAATGCTTCTTGTGAAAAGCAAACCCAGAACTGATGTGTGTTTTTTATAGGGCAGATTTAACCAACACCTCCAATCTCATCTCATTGGACTCCAGTTGGCTGACATCTCACTCCAATTAGCTCTTGGAGATGTCATTAGTCTAGGGGTTCTACTTTTCCACCTGCACTGTGAATGTTTACATGGTGTGTTCAATAAAAACATGGCAACATTTCATTCTTTGTGTGTTATTAGTTTAAGCAGATTGTGATTGTCTATTGTTGTGACTTATATATGTATATAAAACAGAAGATCTTACATTGGAAGTTAAATCACATTCTGGACCTGACTGGCTTCCAGATGTATTACAGATAGTGATGTCGCGAACACGAAATTTTCGGTTCACGAACGGCGAACGGGAACTTCCGCAAACATTCGCGAACCGGCGAACCGGGCGAACCGCCATTGACTTCAATGGGCATGCAAATTTTAAAACCCACAGGGACTCTTCCTGGCCACAAAAGTGATGGAAACATTGTTTCAAGGGGACTAACACCTGGACTGTGGCATATCGGAGGGGGATCCATGGCAAAACTCCCATGGAAAATTACACAGTTGATGCAGAGTCTGGTTTTAATCCATAAAGGGCAGAAATCACTTAACATTCCTAAATCACAATAGATATGGATTGACACCTGACATATGGATTGACACCTGTCCTCAGAGACCCTGATACACACTGACACAGAGCAGAATAGGGACTGTTCACCCTACATAGGAAAACTTGGTAGATATGGCTTGACACCTGTCCTCAAAGCCCCTGATACACACTGACAAAGCGCAGAATAGAGACTGTTCCCCCTACAAAGGGTCACTTGGCAGGTATGAAACATAGAAACATAGAATGTGACGGCAGATAAGAACCATTCGGCCCATCTAGTCTGCCCAGTTTTCTAAATACTTTCATTAGTCCCTGGCATTATCTTATAGTTAGGATAGCCTTATGCCTATCCCACGCATGCTTAAACTCCTTTACTGTGTTAACCTCTACCACTTCAGCTGGAAGGCTATTCCATGCATCCACTACCCTCTCAGTAAAGTAATACTTCCTGATATTATTTTTAAACCTTTGTCCTTCTAATTTTAGACTATGTCCTCTGGTTGTGGTAGTTTTTCTTCTTTTAAATATAGTCTCCTCCTTTACTGTGTTGATTCCCTTTATGTATTTAAATGTTTCTATCATATCCCCCCTGTCTCGTCTTTCCACCAAGCTATACATGTTAAGATCCTTTAACCTTTCCTGGTAAGTTTTATCCTGCAATCCATGAACCAGTTTAGTAGCCCTTCTTTGAACTCTCTCTAAGGTATCAATATCCTTCTGAAGATATGGTCTCCAGTACTGTGTACAGTACTCCAAGTGAGGTCTCACCAGTGTTCTGTACAATGGCATGAGCACTTCCCTCTTTCTACTGCTAATACCTCTCCCTATACAACCAAGCATTCTGCTAGCATTTCCAGCTGCTCTATTACATTGTCTGCCTACCTTAAAGTGATCAGAACTAATCACCCCTAAATCCCTTTCCTCAGATGTTGAGGTTAGGACTCTATCAGATATTCTGTACTCTGCCCTTGGGTTTTTACGTCCAAGATGCATTATCTTGCACTTATCCACAACTCTGACCATTTTTCTAGTTTACCTAAATCATTTGCCATTTGGCTTATCCCTCCTGGTACAGCAACCCTGTTACATATCTTAGTATCATCAACAAAACGACATACCTTACCATCAAGACCTTCTGCAATATCACTAATAAAAATATTAAAGAGAATGGGTCCAAGTACAGATCCCTAAGGTACCCCACTGGTGACAAGCCCATGCTTCAAATATACTCCATTGTATACAACCCTCTATTGCCTGTCACTCAGCCACTGCCTTACCCATTCAACAATGTTGGAATCCAAACTTAAATATTGCAGTTCATTGATAAGCCTTCTTCTGCAACAATGTCAAAAGCCTTACTGAAATCTAGGTAAGCAATGTCTACTGCACCACCCTGATCTATAATTTTATTTACCCAATCAAAAAAATCAATAAGATTAGTTTAGCATGATCTCCCTGAAGTAAACCCATGTTGTCTCTGATCTTGAAATCCATGTGTTTTTAGATGTTCAACAATCCTATCCTTTAACATGGTTTCCATCACTTTCCTCACTACTGAAGTAAGGCTTACTGGCCTATAGTTGCCCGACTCCTCCCTATTACCTTTCTTGTGAATGGGCACAACATTCGCTAACTTCCAATCTTCTGGGACTACTCCTGTTAACAATGATTGGTTAAATAAATCTGTTAATGGTTTTGCTAGTACACCACTAAGCTCTTTTAATAGCTTTGGGTGTTTTCCATCAGGTCCCATTGACTTATTTGTCTTTACTTTTGACAGTTGAAATAGAACCTCTTCCTCTGTAAACTCACATGTAATAAATGACTCATTTATCCTTTTTTTTAACAGAGGTCCCTTTCCTTCATTTTCAGCTGTAAATACCGAACAAAAATATTCATTGAGGCAGTCAGCTAGACCTTTATCCTCATCTACATACCTTCCTTCTTTTGTTTTTAATCTAACTAATCCTTGTTTTACTTTTCTTTTCTCATTTATGTATCTAAAAAAAGTTTTGTCCCCCTTTTTTACTGACTGTGCTATTTTCTCTTCTGTGTGTGATTTGGAAGCTCTTATAACTTGCTTAGCCTCTTTCTGCCTAATCTTATAGGTCGTTCTGTCTTCCTCACTCTGGGTTTTTTTATAATTACTAAATGCTAACTTTTTGTTCTTTACTATTTTGGCCACATCTGCGGAGTACCACAGTGGTTTCTTGAATTTTTTGCTTTTACTGACAAGCCTAATGCAATTTTCTGTTGCCTTCAGTAGTGCAGCTTTTAAATAATCCCATTTATTTTGGACTCCATTTAAATTGCTCCAGTCTGATAATGACTCCTTTACACATATTCTAATTTTAGAAAAGTCTGTTTTTCTAAAGTCTAAAACTTTTGTTTTTGTGTGGTGTGACTCAGTCACTGTTCTTATATTAAACCACACTGACTGATGATCACTGGATCCTAAACTTTCACCTACAGTAATATCTGATACCAAATCTCCATTTGTTAACACTAAATCTAGTATGGATTGACACCTGTCCTCAGAGACCATGATACACACTGACACAGAGCAGAATAGAGACTGTTACCCCTACATAGGGTCACTTGGCAGGTATGGATTGACACCTGCCCTCAAAGCCCCTGATACACACTGACACAGAGCAGAATAGGGACTGTTCCCCCTACATAGGGTCACTTGGCAGATATGGATTGACACCTGTCCTCAGAGCCCCTGATACACACTGACACAGAGCAGAATAGCGACTGTTCCCCCTACATAGGGTCATTTGGCAGACATGGATTGACACCTATCCTAAGGATCCCTGATACACACTGACAAAGAGCTGAATAGAGACTGTTCCCCCTACATAGGGTCACATGGCAGGTATGGATTGACACCTGTCCTCAAAGCCCCTGATACACACTGACAAAGAGCAGAATAGTGACTGTTCCCCCTACATAGGGTCACTTGGCAGGTATGGATTGACACCTATCCTAAGGATCCCTGATACAAACTGAAACAGAGCAGAATAGGGATGTGGAATAGTACCTGGGGAGCTGGGGGGTGCCATTGATGTGGAGCAAGACGCAGTAGCAGAAGAGGACTCAGCCGAGGAGGTTATGGAAGAGGATGGAGTAGGAGGAGTAGAGGAGGTGGCAGCAGGCCTGCCTGCAAGTCGTGGCGGTGTCACCAACTCCTCTGCAGAGCCACGCATTCCATGCTTGGCAGCCGTCAGCAGGTTTACCCAATGCGCAGTGTGGGTGATATACCTGCCCTGACCATGCTTTGCAGACCAGGTATCAGTGGTCAGATGGACCCTTGCCCCAACACTGTGTGCCAGACATGCCATTACTTCCTTTTGCACAGTCGGGTACAGGTTGGGGATTGCCTTTTGTGCAAATAAATTTTTGCCGGGTACCTTCCACTGCGGTGTCCCAATAGCTACAAATTTTTTGAATGCCTCAGACTCCACCAGCTTGTATGGTAAAAGCTGGCGGGCTAATAGTTCAGACAAGCCAGGTGTCAGACGCCGGGCAAGGGGGTGAGTTTCTGATGCTTGCAGACAACTAACTGCTATTCAATCTATAACAGTGAAAAAAGTTTTTTGGTTTGAAATGCACGCTATTGTGACACCAGATATCAGTGGCAATGTGCAATGGCAGAGGTCTGCAAAGTACACGCTGTAGGCCTGACACACCCGCTTGCAGACAACTAACTGCTATTCAATCTATAACAGTGAAAAAAGTTTTTGGGTTTTAAATGCACGCTATTGTGACACCAGATATGAGTGGCAATGTGCAATGGCAGAGGTCTGCAGAGTACACGCTGTAGGCCTGACACACCCGCTTGAAGACAACTAACTGCTATTCAATCTATAACAGTGAAAAAAGTTTTTTGGTTTTAAATGCACGCTATTGTGACACCAGATATGAGTGGCAATGTGCAATGGCAGAGGTCTGCAGAGTACACGCTGTAGGCCTGACACACCCGCTTGAAGACAACTAACTGCTATTCAATCTATAACAGTGAAAAAAAGTTTTTTGGTTTTAAATGCACGCTATTGTGACACCAGATATGAGTGTCACAAGGTTGGGGGAACACCTTGTTGGTGAATTGCAGCTCGTGTCAGAGAGTGAGCGCTTATTTATGTTTTGTTATACCATTAGGGTGTGCTATGCCACTCTAACGGTGTTAAAGTCCTCCTTTTGTAGGATGGCATAACCCACCCTAGTGGTTAAACTTTTTGTTTGGCTTAAACTTTTAAATTTACTTTGATTCCCACTTTAGCAAATTGCTTTACTAGTTATTTTATATACATGTATATTTTTCATATAGAGTATATTGATTTACTTTGACACGTTATTCTCTTTTATTATATATTGTGTATTACATTTGTCATTTTCAGGTTTTCACTTGCCACCTGTCAAATAAAGAGATAAAATACTATTCTGTAAGTCAATAATTTGCCTATTCAACACAACAGAATGTTAGGAAATATCACAGAACTAAAGAAATTTATACATTTCCAAAAATAACCATGGTTACAAAACTGACTAACACATGAAAGTATTACATTCAAGACACAATATAATTAGAGTATTGTTCATTTAGAACCTACCAATTTTTATTATTCAATAAAAGCTTGGTGGGGAATCAGCATCCTACTGCTCTATAAAAAAAAGTATTTTTGTTTTACTGACAAATAGCATGCTTTATGTCTGAATATATTATAGCATTTACTTTCTTTTATGTTAGTATGGTTCATTGTTTAAGTTACAATGTATTCTGAGTAGTCTGTGTTACATCTTACAAAATGAGATATTTATATTTAAAAAGACATTCCAGGCATCAAGACAACTTTTACTCATTTAATAGGTTTTATGATTATAAACTTGCTATTTCTTGTTTTCTGCTCAAAGTTACATAGTTACATAGCTGAAAAGAGACTTGCTTCCATCAAGTTCAGCCTTCCTCACATTTGTTTTTTGCTGTTGATCCAAAAGAAGGCAAAAAACCCCAGTTTGAAGCACAATTTTGCAACAAGCCAGGAAAAAAAATCCTTCTTGACCCCAGAATGGCACTCAGATTTATCCTTGGATCAAGCAGTTATT